>NC_056727.1:128950484-129200484 GCF_019279795.1 Protopterus annectens
CAGTGGGGGCTTCTCCTAGCACTTCAGGTTCTGTGCCTAAGAAACATATGCTTAAAATGGCAGAAGATTTAATTACTATGATTAGAGGCTCTATGCCCCCTCCTGATAAGAGGCCTCGGGTGGAACCGGAGTTTGAGAGTTTTGAGCGGTGTTCAGAGGCTTCTGAGTCTTCTGTGGAAGACTTGCAGGAGTATCCTCCTTATTCTGATTCTGATGTGGATGATTCCACTCCTACAGCTTCTCCTCCTGAGGATTTCTCATTTTCAGAGACTCTGCATTCCATGAGGGAGCACTTTAAATGGGAAGGCCAAGATTACTCTGATTCCAGGAAAAGGCTTAGGGAATTCTTATTTTACCCCAGCATAGGCCCTTAGCTATACCTCCTGTGTTGAATGTGGTGGAAGATGTTTTTGCAGAGGCTTCCCTGAACCCTGATTCTTTGCCTCCTGCCCTGTTAAGCCTGATAGGTACTATAGGGTGCCTGAAGCTCATAAGTATCTGTTTAAGAGTCCTAGGGCAGACCCGGAAACTGTTTCTCAGGGGCCTAAGGGTGTTAAGGCCTCTGTTGTTAAAAATCCTGTTCCCACTGATAAAGAGGCAAGGGCTTTGGATAGGTGGGGAAAGAAAGTGTATACTTCTTCCACTTTAGCCATGAGGCGTTGAATTGTCAGTTTCACATGCTAAAATATCAAAATTATCTCCTTTCACAATTGAAATCTAAGGTGGATGCTTTGGCGGAAGGTATAGAGTGTAAAGAGTTGCTGGATTTAGTTCATGTGTCTGAACAAGTGGGTAAGCATTCTTTGCAATGTGGTTTTGATGCTGTGCAGGCCTCCTCGAGGGTGGCTGCCACTAGTTCTGTTCTTCGAGGCATGCCTGGTTGAGGGATCAGAATTTAGCAGAACATGTTAAGACTAGGATTTTGGATGCTCCTTTACAGTCTGATGTGTTATTTGGTTCGCCTGTGGAAGCAGTTTTAAAGAAAATGGAGGACAAAGCTAAGTCTATGCAAACTGTTAAAGATTTTTGCAGGTGCAGCCACCAAGTTTAGTAGAAATTGGCCTACTAAGGGATGGACATATCCTGCTTATGATTCCCAGTCTAGCGTTAGGTCTAGTCGCGGTAGGGGCAGAGCTCAAGGTTCTTTTAGGCCTAGAACAGAGGGTTCACCTGCTCAGCCTTCTGGTGAGGGCAGGGGTCAGTCCTTTCGTAAACAGACCCAATGACCTGCCTTTTCAGCTGCCAGTAGATTCTCGTCTGGCAGCTCCTTTGGGAGGAAGACTGTCTCTTTTCAAAGAAAATTGGGATTTAATCACTCAAGACAGATGGGTGTTGGATATCATTCACCACGGTTACAGGTTTTATTTCCATACATTGCCCCTTTCAAAGGCATGCCAGGCGTTCCCCCTCCACAAAGGAAAGAGGCTCACAAGCAAATTTCTTTGTTACTCCAAATAGGGGCTATCCAGCCAGTCCCTGTACCAGAAAGGGGCCTAGGATTTTATTCTCGCCTGTTCCTAGTTCCAAAGAAGGGGAACACGTGGAGACCAATTTTGGATTTATCTATCCTCAACACTTATCTGGACATTCCCAAGTTCAAGATGTTGACGTTACAACAGCTTTTACCTCTGCTGGGCAAAGATCATTGGATGGTAACTTTAGATCTCAAGGAAGCTTACCTTCATGTGCCTATAAGACTAAGTTGCAGGAAGTATCTGCGTTTCGAGCTGGAAATTCTCATTATCAGTTCTCTGCATTGCCCTTTGGCTTATCTACTGCCCAGAGTATTCACAAAGGTTCTGGCTCCAGTGATAGCTTACTTCAGGCTGAAAGGAATTCAAATCTATCCTTACTTGGACGACTGCCTGATTCTGGCTCAAGAAAAGGAAGACCTTCTACAGCATCTGGAATATGTCATAGCAGTGCTAAGATGCCTAGGGTATTCTGTGAACGAAATAAAGTCCAGTCTAGTACCCTCTCAAGACATGTGCTTTCTGGGTGTGAGACTGAATACAGCAGCCCAGATGGCCTTTTTAACCCCGGACAAACAAAATATCTTTCCAGTTACTTCCATCAACTATCTCTTCAGTCCGGGCTGACTGCAAGGACAGTCCTTCAAGCCTTAGGGTTCATGGCATCTTGTATTCTGGTGCTTCCCAATGCCAAACTGCATATGAGGAAGCTGCAATGGTATCTCAAAAATGTGTGGACACAGCACTGCCAGGATTTGGACACTGTCATTCAAATAATACCTTGCATTCAAAAAGAATTTTTGTGGTGGGCTCAGGAATGTCACCTAAACAAGGGACTCTCTGTGACCCGACCAGAGGCGAGTCAGATTTTAACGACAGATGCCTCGGACATTGCTTGGGGAGCTCATCTAAATGGAAAGTGGATACAAGACAAGTGGCCTGCCAGACTACAGCATCTACATATCAATATGAAGGAGATGTTAGCAGTTCAGTTTGCATTAATGGCTTTCAAGGAGTTACTTCTTCCTGGGCAGGTGTTGATTCTAACAGACAACACAACTGTCATGTGGTACATCAACAAACAAGGGGAACACATGCTTATCCTCTATGCCGGCAAGCAATGATTTTATGGGAGACTGCGCTCAGCTTGCAACTAACTCTTCAAGCAAGGTTTCTGCCGGAGCACAGAACTCCTTAGCAGATGTGTTAAGCAGGCAAATCATGGATCCCCACGAGTGGAAACTGGATCTTCATGTATTTCAGAAATTGACAGTGTCATGGGGAACTCCAGACATAGATCTGTTCGCTTCTCCACTAAACCACCAGCTGCCAAAGTTTTGCACAAAGGGTTTCATCACACAGCTTGGAAAGTGGACGCTCTTTCTTTCAGTTGGAAAAATCTTCATGTGTATGCCTTTCCACCTCTCCTCTTCTCCCAAAGGTGCTCCTAAAGATCAGACAAGACAAGCCAAGGATGATTTTAATAGCTCCAGATTGGCCTCGGCAACACTGGTACCCACTTCTAAGGAGTCTGGTAAGGAAGCCTCCATGGCCTTTACCATTGATTCCACACCTGTTATCTCAGAGGGACGGTCACCTGCTCAATGTCAAGCTTCAATCTCTTCATCTAACAGCCTGGCATATTCTGTTTTGAAACACAGCAGGTCTCAACTTCCTCAACAAGTTTTAAATGTGATTATGGAAGCCAGAAGACCTAGTACAAGGAAAGTGTACGCAGAAAAATGGAAGAGATTTTTATTTTGGAGTGCAGCAAAGAATTTGGAGATTTCTGAGCCTAATTTGAGTGTGGCTCTTCAATATCTTACTGAGTTATTGGACAAAGGTTTGTCCTTCTCTTCCATTAAAATTCATGCTGCAGCAATTTCAGCTCACTATGATTGTGACCCACCATTGTTTTCACATCCTTTGTTCAAGCAGATGTTCTTCGTTTTCCATTGCTGCAGTCCTTACTATTGGGTATAGTCCGCGTCCAGTCGGCCCGAATACCAGAGTATAAGGCTGACGTCGGTCAGGGCGCATTAGACTGACGTCAGTACGTCAGGGTACTAATGCGCATGACCGACGTCATATCCTCAGTCTTTTTTGCCGCATGGTCCGATGCAGAAGCAGTTTTGCGAGTGCAGGTTGGCGTTCTGAAATATTTCCGAAACCGGAGTTTCAGACCGAAACAGTTGGCTAAGTACCCCGTTGGGGAACATTTTGGTTTTTTCTTGCCTCAGTATTTTACCGGATGTCAGAAAAAGCGAATAACTGTATTTCTTGTGGGAAACAGATACCTCATAGGGATTACCATACCTTGTGTATACCTTGTTTAGCGCCTGAGCACGACGTTGTTGGTTGCCGCTCTTGTGCTAGGTTTAACAAACGCACTATTAAGAGGAGGTTAGACTGTGCCAGGTTAGTGTTTGGGAAGCGTTGCAATTATAAAATGCCGTCGGATGCTCCGACGCCCGCTTCGTCCAAGAAGCGCAAGGACAAAACAGTGAAGCCTAGGGTTGATGAACCGGCAGTCCCGGACGTCGGTTCTTTAGAAGGCTCAGTGGAGCCAGAGGTTTTGCCAGGAGTTTCCATGGAGTCTCAGGCAGAAACTTTACTGTTACAGGATGTGCCTTCTCAGGAGGTAGGCCAGGCTGAGGGGACTTCTCAGGTAACTGTTCTTCCCTCTCTTCCCAAGGTAGTTAGAGCCTCTCCTTCTGTTGCCAAAACTTCTTTGAGAGGTAGGCCTAGTTCAGTTTCAGTGGGGGCTTCTCCTAGCATTTCGGGTTCTGTACCCAAGAAACATATGCTTAAAATGGCAGAAGATTTGATTACTATGATTAGAGGTTCTATGCCCCGCCTGATAAGAGGCCTAGGGTGGAACCGGAGTTTGATAGTTTTGAACAGTGTTCAGAGGCTTCAGAGTCTTCTGCGGAAGACTTGCAGGAGTATCCTACTTATTCTGATTCTGATGTGGATGATTCCACTCCTACAGCTTCTCCTCCTGAGGATTTCTCATTTTCAGAGACTCTGCATTCCATGAGGGAGCACTTTAAATGGGAAGGCCAGGATTACTCTGATTCAGGAAAAGGCTTAGGGAATTCTTGTTTTGCCCCAGCATAGGCCCTTAGCTATTCCTCCTGTGTTGAATGTGGTGGAAGATGTTTTTGCAGAGGCTTCCCTGAATCCTGACTCTTTGCCTCCTGCTCCTGTTAAGCCTGATAGGTATTATAGGGTGCCCGAAGCTCATAAGTATTTGTTTAAGAGTCCTAGGGCGGACCCAGAAACTATTTCTCAAGGGCCTAAAGGTGTTAAGGGTTCTGTGGTTGAAATCCTGTTCCCACTGATAAAGAGGCAAGGGCCTTGGATAGGTGGGGAAAGAAAGTGTATACTTCTTCCACTCTAGCCATGAGAGCGTTGAATTGTCAGTTTCACATGCTAAAATATCAGAATTATCTCCTTTCACAATTAAAATCTAAGGTGGATGCTTTGGCGGAAGGTATTGAGTGTAAAGAGTTGCTGGACTTGGTTCATGTGTCTGAGCAAGTGGGTAAGCATTCTTTGCAATGTGGTTTTGATGCTGTACAGGCCTCCTCGAGGGTGGCTGCTACTAGTTCTGTTCTTCGCAGGCATGCCTGGTTGAAGGATCAGAATTTAGCTGAGCATGTTAAGACAAGGATTTTGGATGCTCCTTTACAGTCTGATGTGTTGTTTGGATCGCCTGTGGAAGCAGTTTTAAAGAAAATGGAGGACAAAGCTAAGTCTATGCAAACTGTTAAAGATTTTTTGCAGGTGCAGCCACCGAAGTTTAGTAGAAATTGGCCTGCTAAGGGGTGGACATATCCTGCTTATGATTCCCAGTCTAGGGGTAGGTCTAGATGTGGTAGGGGCAGGGCTCAAGGTTCTTTTAGGCCTAGAACAGGGAGTTCACCTGCTCAGACTTCTGGTGAGGGCAGGGGTCAGTCCTTTCGTAAACAGACCCAATGACCTGTCTTTTCAGCTGCCAGTAGATTCTCGTCTGGCAGCTCCTTTGGGAGGAAGACTGTCTCTTTTCAAAGAAAATTGGGATTTAATTACTCAAGACAAATGGGTGTTGGATATCATTCACCACGGTTACAGATTTTATTTCCATACAATGGCCCCTTTCAAAGGCATGCCAGACGTTCCTCCTCCACAAAGAAAGGAGGCTCACAAGCAAGTTTCTCAGTTACTCCAGATGGGGGCCATTCAGCCAGTCCCTGTATCAGAAAGGGGCCTAGGATTTTATTCTCGCCTGTTCCTAGTACCAAAGAAGGGGAACACGTGGAGACCAATTTTGGATTTATCTCTCCTCAACACTTTTCTGGACATTCCCAAGTTCAAGATGTTGACGTTACAACAGCTTTTACCTCTGTTGGGCAAAGATCACTGGATGGTAACTTTAGATCTCAAGGAAGCTTACCTTCATGTGCCTATAAGGCTAAGTTGCAGGAAGTATCTGCGGTTTCGAGCTGGAAATTCTCATTATCAGTTCTCTGCATTGCCCTTTGGCTTATCTACTGCCCAGAGTATTCACAAAGGTTCTGGCTCCAGTGATAGCTTACTTCAGGCTTCAAGGAATTCAAATCTATCCTTACTTGGACGACTGCCTGATTCTGGCTCAAGAAAAGGAAGACCTTCTACAGCATCTGGAATATGTTATAGCAGTGCTAAGATGCCTAGGGTATTCTGTGAGCGAAATAAAGTCCAGTCTAGTACCCTCTCAAGACATGTGCTTTCTGGGTGTGAGACTGAATACAGCAGCCCAGATGGCCTTTTAACCCCGGACAAACAAAAGAGTCTGTCACTTTACTTCCATCAACTATCTCATCAGTCCGTGCTGACTGCAAGGACAGTCCTTCAAGCATTAGGGTTCATGGCATCTTGTATTCTGGTGCTTCCCAATGCCAAACTGCATATGAGGAAGCTACAATGGTATCTCAAAAATGTATGGACACAGCACTGCCAGGATTTGGACACTGTCATTCAAATAATACCTTGCCTTCAAAAAGAATTCTTGTGGTGGGCTCAGGAATGTCACCTAAACAAGGGACTCTCTGTGACCCGGCCAGAGGCAAGTCAGATTTTAACGACAGATGCCTCGGACATTGCTTGGGGAGCTCATCTAAATGGAAAGTGGATACAAGACAAGTGGCCTGCCAGACTACAGCATCTACATATCAACATGAAGGAGATGTTAGCAGTCCAGTTTGCATTAATGGCTTTCAAGGAGTTACTTCTTCCAGGGCAGGTGTTGATTCTAACAGACAACACAACTGTCATGTGGTACATCAACAAGCAAGGGGAACACATTCTTATCCTCTATGCAGGCAAGCAATGATTTTATGGGAGACTGCGCTAAGCTTGCAACTAACTCTTCAGGCAAGGTTTCTGCCAGGAGCACAGAACTCCTTAGCAGATGTGTTAAGCAGACAAATCATGGATCCCCACGCGGGGAAACTGGATCTTCATGTATTTCAGAAATTGACAGTGTCATGGGGAACTCCAGACATAGATCTGTTCGCTTCTCCACTAAACCACCAGCTGCCAAAGTATTGCACAAAGGGGTTTCATCAC
The DNA here is from genome assembly GCF_019279795.1 of Protopterus annectens. Taxonomy (NCBI): domain Eukaryota; kingdom Metazoa; phylum Chordata; order Ceratodontiformes; family Protopteridae; genus Protopterus; species Protopterus annectens. Next base: position 128,957,549 of record NC_056727.1, read on the forward strand.
ACAGCTTGGAAAGTGGATGCTCTGTCTTTCAGTTGGAAAAACCTTCATGTGTATGCCTTTCCACCTCTGCCTCTTCTTCCAAAGGTACTATTAAAGGTCAGACAAGACAGGCCAAGGATGATTTTGATAGCTCCAGATTGGCCTCGGCAACACTGGTACCCACTACTACGAGTCTAGTAAAGAAGCCTCCATGGCCTTTACCTCTGATTCCTCATCTGTTATCTCAGAAGGACGGTCATCTGCTCAATGTCAAGCTTCACTCTCTTCATCTAACAGCCTGGCATATTCTGTGTTGAAACACAGCAGGTCTCAACTTCCTCAACAAGTTTTAAATGTGATTATGGAAGCTAGAAGACCTAGTACAAGGAGAGTGTCACATGAAAAATGGAAGAGATTTTTATTTTGGAGTACAGCAAAGAATTTGGAGATTTCTGAGCCTAATTTGAGTGTGGCTCTTCAATATCTTACTGAGTTATTGGACAAAGGTTTGTCCTTCTCTTCCATTAAGATTCATGCTGCAGCAATTTCAGCTCACTATGATTGTGACCCACCTTTGTTTTCGCATCCTTTGTTCAAGCAGTTTCTTAGAGGGGCAAAGAATATAAGACCCCACGTAGAGCTCCTACTCCTGCTTGGGATCTCAATTTTGTGTTGGAAAAACTTACTCTACAACCTTTTGAGCCTGCAGCTACTGCTGAATTGAAATACTTGTCATGGAAGACTGCTTTTCTGTTGGCTATTACTTCTGCAAGAAGGGTGTCTGAGTTGCAGGCCCTTATGGCAGTAGAGCCCTTTTGATTTTCCATAAGGATAGGGTATCATTACGTACTAATCCTTCCTTTATGCCTAAGGTGGTTTCTAGTGTGGCTTTAAACCAAACTATTCATTTGCCTACGTTTTATGCAGACCCTCAAAATAAAGGGAAAAAGATTTTGCACACTTTAGATGTACACAGGCAATTGCGTTATTATTTAAGCAGGACTAAGGATTTTAGGCAGTCTCAGCAGTTGTTTGTTTCTTTTGCTTTGAGTTCACAGGGCAAGCCTGTATCAAAACAAACTATTTCTAGGTGGATTGGCTTTTGCATTGCATTTTGTTATTCCCATCATGGCAAGGAGATTCCAGCTGGGATTAGGCCTCATTCCACTAGGGCTACTGCCACTTCAACAGCATTTCTAAGGGGGGTGGCAACTAAGGATATTTTGGAAGCAGCTACTTGGAGTTCAGTGCATACTTTCTCTAAGCATTATCACCTTCCTATCTACTCTAAGTCTAGGGCTGGTTTTGCCACAGCTGTTTTGCAAGGCATGTTGTCAGCTCCTACTTCTTGATGATTTGCCAGCCTCCCTTACCTCTGCTTTGGGATTCTACCCAATAGTAAGGACTGCAGCAATGGAAAACGAAGAACATAGTACAGTTTTGTACCTACCATAAATGTAGATGTTCGAGGATTCCATTGCTGCAGTCAATACCTCCCTCCTTCCCCTCTGTGTTTAGGGGTGGTTGTGTAGGTGAGTTTACATGCTTATATTTTTGTATATATTCTTGTATATATTGTACATGTTTTGGTGCAGGTATTTTGGGACTTGTCTTTTAGGGTCTTCTGACATCTGGGGCAAGAAAAGACTGAGGATATGGCGTCGGTCATGCGCATTAGTACCCTGACGTACTGGCGTCAGTCTAATGCGCCCTGACCGACGTCAGCCTTATACTCTGGTATTCGGGCCGACTGGACGCGGACTATACCCAATAGTAAGGACTGCAGCAATGGAATCCTCGAACATCTACATTTATGGTAGGTACAAAACTGTACTTTTCTTAGAGGGGCAAAGAATATAAGACCCCCGTGAGCTCCTACTCCTGCTTGGGATCTCAATTTTGTGTTGGAAAAACTTACTCTACAACCTTTTGAGCCTGCGGCTACTGCTGAGTTAAAATACTTGTCATGGAAGACTGCTTTTTTGTTGGCCATTACTTCTGCAAGAAGGGTTTCTGAGTTGCAGGCCCTTATGGCAGTAGAGCCCTTTTTGATTTTCCATAAGGATAGAGTATCATTACGTACTAATCCTTCCTTTATGCCTAAGGTGGTTTCTAGTGTGGCTTTAAACCAAACTATTCATTTGCCTACTTTCTATGCAGATCCCCAAAACAAGGGAGAAAAGATTTTGCACACTTTAGATGTACATAGGCAGTTACGTTATTATTTAAGCAGGACTAAGGATTTCAGGCAGTCTCAGCAGTTGTTTGTTTCTTTTGCCTTGACTTCTCAGGGCAAGCCTGTGTCTAAGCAAACTATTTCTAAGTGGATTGGGTTTTGCATTTCATTTTGTTATTCCCATCATGGCAAGGAGATTCCGGCTGGGATTAGGCCTCATTCCACAAGGGCTACTGCCACTTCAACAGCATTTCTCAGGGGGGTGGCAACTAAGGATATTTTGGAGGCAGCTACTTGGAGTTCAGTACATACTTTCTCTAAGCATTACCACCTTCCTCTCTACTCTAAATCTAGGGCTGGTTTTGCCACAGCTATTTTGCAAGGCATGTTGACAGCTCCTGCTTCCTTATGATTTGCCAGCCTCCCTTACCTCTGCTTTGGGATTCTACCCAATGGTTAGGACTGCAGCAATGTGGAATGAAGAACATAGTACAGTTTTGTACCTACCATAAATGTAGATGTTCGAGGATCCACATTGCTGCAGTCCAGTTACCTCCTCCTTCCCCTCTGTGTTTAGGGGTTGTGGTGTGGGTTAGGCTATATTCTTGTGCATTTGTATATATTGTATATATGTTTGGTGCAGGGTTTTTGTTGGTGTTTTGGTTTGGGCCTTGTCTTTTTAGGGCCTTCTGACATCTGGGGCAAGAAAAGACTGAGGATATGGCGTCGGTCATGCGCATTAGTACCCTGGCGTCCTGTCGTCAGTCTAATGCCTTGACCCGGCGTCAGCCATATACTTTGGTATTCGGGCCGACTGGACAGCGGACTACCCAATGGTTAGGACTGCAGCAATGTGGATCCTCGAACATCTACATTTATGGTAGGTACAAAACTGTACTTTTCAACCCCCAAAGGAGGAGAAGACAAATCACAACCTTATAGGAAACAGTCCCATTGACTTCCCTCTACAAATGCCAAGCACTTACCTTTTGGCAGCACCCTTAGGGGGAAAGCTAGCACTTTTTTCACAAAATTGGCACATGATCACCTAGGACAAATGGGTACTGAATATTGTTTCTCAGGGTTACAGGTTCCACTTTCACACCCTTCCAAAATCAAAAGGTATGCCAGACGTGCCACAAAACCAATGGGCAGAGGCACAAAAAACAAATTTCTGCTCTCATGGACATGAGAGCTATTCAAAGAGTACCACAGCAAGAACGGGGACACGGATTTTACTCAAGACTTTTCCTGGTACCCAGAAAGGGCAAAGCCTGGAGACCAATACTGGACCTGTCAATCCTAAATACTTTCCTGGATGTTCCGAAATTCAAAATGTTAACACTGCAGCAACTTCTACCCATGCTGGGCAAGAAGGCTTGGCTAGTTACTTTGAACCTCAAGGAGGCATACCTGCATGTCCCAATCGGACAATCTTGCAGAAGATACCTCAGATTCATAGCTGGCTCAATGCATTACCAATTCTCTGCACTGCCCTTTGGCTTATCTACTGCGCCCAGGGTCTTCACAAACTGCCTGGCACCAGTAATTGCATTTTGCAGACAAAAAGGAATTCAAATATATCCCTACTTGGACGACTGCCTTATTCAAGCAGAGAGCAAGGACATTCTACTAAAGCATCTGGCGTTTGTAAAAAGATTTCTAATTTGCCTAGGGTACACAGTAAACAAAAAGAAGTCAAAACTAGTGCCCTCTCAAGAGATAATATTCCTGGGTGCAAGCTTAAATACAACTGCCCAGATGGCTTATCTCACGCCAGACAAGCAAAGGCAACTGACTCATTACTTTCAAATGATGGCAACAAAGACCCAGCTCCCTGCAAGAAAAATTCTGCAGGCTCTGGGCTTCATGGCATCCTGCATTCTACTAATTCCATATGCGAGACTGCATATGAGGAAACTACAATGGTATCTAAAAAGTGTTTGGACTCAACATTGCCACAGCCTGGAAACAATAATAACTCTTATTCCCTGCCTGCAACAGGAGTTTCGATGGTGGGCACCTGCCTGTCACCACAACAAGGGACAGCCTTTCACCTTACCCACAGCCAGGCAGACAATAACAACAGATGCATCGGATTATGCCTGGGGGGCACACATGGCAGGAAAATGTATTCAGGGCACGTGGCCCAAGGAACAAATGCATCTTCACATTAATCAAAAAGAGATGCTAGCTGTACAGCATGCCCTGACAGCCTTCAAGGATCTACTACATCCAGGACAACTATTACTAAAGACGGACAATACCACAGTTATGTGGTACATAAGCAAGGGGGCACACATTCCTACCCCCTCTGCAGGCAAGCCATGACTTTGTGGAACACAGCACTGACCTATCAAGTACATCTGCAGGCACAATTCCTGCCAGGAAAGAAAAATACTCTAGCAGACGAACTAAGCAGAAGTCTCATGGATCCTCATGAATGGAAACTAAATCCACAGGTCTTCAGCGTGATAACAAGGAAATGGGGATGCCCAGACATAGATCTTTTTGCCTCCCCTCACAACTGCCAACTACAGAGATTCTGCACAAGAACTTTTAACTCACAAGCATGGAAAGTGGATGCTCTATCATTCAGCTGGAAAACACTGACAAGTTTATACCTTTCCTCTACTGCCTCTTCTTCCCAAGGTGCTCCTAAAAGTCAGACAAGAGCAGCCAAAAAACATTCTGATTGCCCCAGACTGGCCACGCCAGCACTGGTACCCAGTCCTAAAGAGCTTGTCTCAAGGCCCAGCCTGGGCTTTACCTCAAATTCCTCATCTTCTGACTCAAAGCAATCAGATTCTGCAGTGTCAACTCAGAACCTTAAATCTGGCGGCATGGCAGATAATATAGCCACTCAGACCACACTTCTCTCTAAATTATGGATTTCATTATTGGATTTCAAATTATGGATGTCATTTTAGAAGCCAGGAGGCCCAGCACTAGGAAATCTTATGCAGAAAAATGGAAGAGATTCTGTGCTTGGAACCAGGCACAAGGACTCAAACCACTTGTTCCAAATATACCTCAGATTTTGCAATACCTAACTGAGATGCTGGACAAAGGCCTATCCTTCTCATCAATTAAGATCCATGCCTCTGCCATTTCAGCTCATTACAATACGGAACCTCCTTTTTTCTCTCATCCACTACTAAGACAGTACCTCAGAGGGGCAAAAAATATAAGACCCCCAAGGAGAGCACCGATACCTACATGGGACCTCAATTTTGTTTTAGAAAAGCTCACACTGCCTCCTTTTGAGCCAGCCAGTACAGCTGATATAAAATTCTTATCATGGAAAACTGCTCTTCTCGTAGCAATAACTTCAGCAAGAAGAGTCTCAGAGTTACAGGCATTAATGGCAGTGGATCCTTTCATCATTTTTCATCAGGACAGGGTTTCTCTAAGGACAAACCCAACATTTATGCCAAATGTAGTATCCAGTGTGGCTCTTAACCAAACCATTCATTTGCCAACATTTTATCCAAACCCCCAGAATAAAGGGGAGAGACTTCTGCATGCTTTGGACATACACAGACAGCTACACTTCTGTTTGAACAAAACAAAAGCTTTCAGAAAAACTGGGCAACTGTTTGTAGCTTATGCTGCAGGATCACAAGGAAAGCCTATCTCAAAGCAGACTATTTCAAAATGGATAGGACACTGCATTCGTTTCTGCTATTCACAACATGGCAAATCAGTGCCTAAGGGCATTAGGCCACATTCAACCAGAGCAGCAGCCACTTCAGCAGCCTTCCTCAGAGGAGTACCAACCAAAGACATTTTAGAGGCTGCAACCTAGAGTTCAGTGGACACTTTCACCAAGCACTACCACTTACCTCTCTACTCTAAATCCAGAGCAGGCTTTGCCACTGCAGTTCTGCAGGGCCTTGTAGCCTCTCCTAATCCTATTTAGGCCCAGCCACCCAACCTCAGCTTTGGGATTCAACCCAGGTGTAATGACTGCAACAGTGAAACACGATAAACATAGTACAGTTGTGTACCTACCATAAATGTAGATGTTCGAGTATATTCACTGTTGCAGTCCAGGTTACTTTGCTGGGACTTTTCTGTACTTCTCTATTCTATACAACATATGTGGTGTATTTGCTTGTAGATGAAGGAAATGTTTATTTTAGTACATGCATGCTTCTTGGCATAATTTTTTTTTTAGCCTACCTATTTGGGGGCACCTGACATCTGGGGCAAGAAGAACTAAAGAAAATGGCGTCGGCTGCATCTTTTATACCCCTGGCGCACTGACGTCAGGGAAGAGGCGACCGCAACAGACGCCGGACCTAGACTTTGGAATTTTGGCCAACTGCGGGTAGCCTGCCAGCAGGATAACTCCAAGTGTAATGACTGCAACAAAACATCTACATTTATGGTAGGCACACAACTGTACTTTCGTTGTCTTCTAATTCTGCCATTTTTTTAAACATTTCTTCAGAAGCGTCACTCTTGACCATTTTTTTTCTTCATTTCAGCCACTGTTATTTGCAATTTTCAATTCATCTGAATAGCTACTGAAAGCATCTCTTTTTTTCAGCCCTTTGTTGTTTGAGTTGATGCAGTCCTTCAGCGTTTCATTTATTTTAATAATCCGTGAGTATATTTGATTTATTTTTTACTCTAAATTACTGGAAGTCATCTCTTGTACCAAAACTGAAGGTAGAAATGCTTTTTGCTGGACATCTGCAAGATTCTTCCTATTTAGTTGTTCTGTCAATCTTTTCCTGGTAGATTTTCATTCAGGCTCTCTCATTTTCCTTTGGCATCCTGACAGTTTGCTTACTAGTCAGTAACTGAATCTTACTCAAAATGTGAATTTCGTTGGCTATTTCTCAGTTTGGCTATTTCTCAGTTTCTGTTTTCAAACTGGGAGAGCCTGAAGTTAAACTGTTGATCAGTGTGCAGCTGTATTGGAAGTCCCTGGTTTATATTGAAAATACATGAAAGAAAATATTTTACATGCCAAAATGAATGTAGTAGTGTTATGCTCAGTTATATTTCTGCAGGTGTGCAAGAAGGACTCTTAAGGTATCAGCAAGCAAGTTTTTATTTGTTCAGGAGCTTTCCATTAATGTGTGACAAGACTGGATAGTACATTTAACTTTTTGTGGTATTTCACAATAAATGTAAATTATGCGTACCACATTTTCTTAGTATTTCAAAACAGCAGTATTAATCTACAAAACATGCATGTTTAATGCTTTTACAGTATTGATGCAGGCATAACAGTATTGCTTATGTTCATTATTGAAACCAAGCAAACATCTGTGTATGTGTTCTTAGTAACCACCATGTTTTAATATAAATTTTTTAACTCCCACTTTTGGTATATGCCACTCCCATTGTGACACTGTCGCATTTCATTTCTACATTTTTATTTATCCTTTGTTGATCTGTTTAGTTCTGCTACGCTTAGTGGCCTCTCTTTAGGGAAGACCCAAGGTGGTATTTACTACTAGTGGGAATTTGACCAGGGCATCCAGGAATTTATCCTGCTCTTTTCAGCAGGTCGTATGGGATCTTTTACATCCACTTGAGCTGCCATCAAATCAAGGAGATGGGACCTCAGTTTAATATCTCAACCATAGGGTGGCACACTGAGGAGTGCAGCACCCTGTTCATTCTGTACTGCAGTGTCAGTAATCTGAAAGTTAATGCATTCACCTGGAGTGGGAATAGAACCCACATCCTTTTGATCTTCCAGCACCAAAGGTGAATGTGCTTTCTGTTGAACTACTGGCACTGTGTATGATCAGTTTAAGCATTGCAGATGTTATTTATCATAACCTTTCGATTTTTTTTTTTTTTTAAACTGAGGGTACCTGCCACATTCTGTTAGCTTGCAGGTAGATGTCACTTTGCCACCTAAAACACAACCTACTTCCATGAGATATCAGTGTCAGTATTAGAATGTTAATGTTAACTGCGGTGGTGGTGCTGCGGTAGCGGTGTTGCCTCAGTTAGACGTTGCACGTTCGATTCTCAGAGCGTCTTCTGTGTGTCGAAATGCATGAGTGGGCCTTCCTTCGTTGAAGGTTGTGTGTTAGGCTCGGCAAGCCAGCACGTAAAAATTTACTGCCAATCATTAGCGGACCAGAGTTCCGCTGTGGCGACCCCTAACCGGGAAAAGCGGAAAGACAGTTTATTAGAATGTTAAAGTTAATCTACTGTTTGTTTGTTTGTGTCTTTCGGCTTTTCCCGGTTAGGGGTCGCCACAGCGGAACTCCGGTCCACTGATTGGCAGTTGATTTTTACGTACCGGCTTGCCAGGCCTGATGCACAACCTTCAACGAAGGTACGCCCATTCACGCATGTCTCCACACAGAAGACGCTGTAGCTGAGAATCGAACCGGACAGCGTTAATCTACTGTACCTCAGATAAATTTCTTTGTTTTTCTTACCGACTCTTCAAAGTGTACTTTTTCCCCCAACACCTTGTACTTGTATAGATACCCTTCATGACAGTATTGTGTTTTCATTTACCAATCCATGTATGGAAAATATTTCATCATGTCTCTATTCTTTGCAAACAGTTTTTTTGAAACTTAAACCCTGTGTATATACACCACAGTGATGCGTACTGTATTTTGTCAGATTGCAAGTGGCATCTAGCTTCCTAATGTGTGACAATATTCGCCTCAATATGGGGACACTAGTTTGCATGTCAAATAAGCGGTTCTGTTTCTTGTGTTTGTCTTAACGAAGTTTTAGTATAATTTTTTTTAAAAAGTGTTACATAATTCAAGCCTTGTACATATCACTGCTTGCTTAGCACCCCCGCCCAGCTAGACAGTCAGATTCCATTTTTGCATTGTCAATTTGCAAAACTGTAACATTTGATACTGATGCAAAATGTATAGAAATGCTACTTCTGATGTAATGATGGCTCAGTTAAAAAAAAAAAAAAAAAAAAAAAAAAGAGTTTTTGGCCTTTGTTGTTGACTGTACTGAGAGCAGAAGTTCAACTGACCGTGGAAAAACATATATAGTACATTTTGAGAATGTGGCACTGCCCACCTTTGACAAAACAGATTTGTGTATTAGAGGCCATATGTCATTTCAGTTGTCAGTTTACCCAAAAAGAAAAGTTCAGGGAGCTGATATACGAGACTTGGATACAACGCATTCATCTCATCTCGGTCACAGAATGGCTACTGTAATGTATTAGTCTTTTGCTTTGAGACACTATTCTGTGCCCCTCACAGTTAGCACTTTGCCGTGATTATTTTGTTTACTGATTCTATAACATATACGATGACAGCAAATATTAAGGCTGATTGTTGGTTCTTATCCCATGAGAATATATTAATGCTGTGAATCAGAGGAATTTTATTGGCCTGAAGAAATGTAAAATGTACATATTGTTTGATGACCTAATGCCAAACAGTAGCATTTCCAAATGTCAATAGACATTTGTAGTATAGTAGTGGACCAAATCTAAGAGCAGATGTCTCACAGTAGTATGACAGACCTTGCCTCTGAAATGTACTCAAATAAGGATTCCAGATTTAAATAAATATGTTTTGCTTTATATTCGTGTAATGTACTTTTCATGTGAGTATACAGTGCCTGTCGGTTGAGGGGTCAGGGCATGGAGAAAACCAGAAGAAATCAGGTACTGGAACAAGGTCATACAATGCAGAATCTCATCAGATTCTGTATTCCTAAGCTGTGGTGGAACTAGCAGGTTTAATTGCAACTCACAGTCCCTGCCTTCAGTCTCCCCACAGCCATTTTTTTCAGTCACTGCATTTCAGTACGTCTTTTTGGTCTTAATTCTGTTGATGGTTGACTCTTCTTAACAATGAAACAAACTCACAAAAAACTCTCACAAAATCTCGAGCTTTTCATCCAGCCTTCAAATTCCTTTTGCACTGATGGAGTGTTCTTTACTTGCGCAGCAAAGTGCTTCTAGGAATCTACGTGGTGTTCCTCAAAAAAGACACTGAAGCTAAGATTCCTTTGGTAAAATTTTCCTTTTATATACACACTTATTAGTTAACTTTTCGGGATGCAGCAGGATCATTAAAACGTTTGTTTCCAGTCCAACTCCTAGCGGTTCAAATAACTAGAAGATTTCTCTCTGAAGTTCACTAATAGTAATATTAAATGCAAATGCTCCTAAACTGAGTGAGTACTTGCTGATCTCTACAAGTGTTGTGGAAAGGGAACAGTGGACAGCTTGTTGATCTCTACAAGTGTTGTGGAAAGGGAACAGTGGACAGATGACTGATCACGTCATTTGACAAAAAGAAAATGGCACAAGCTGCACCACATTTAGGCATTTATTAGACAGTCTGGTGGTGTGTATGTGTGTTAAACAACTTGCACTTCTGTATTTAGAGCTGTCGTTTACCAGCTACATGTAAAGAAACTTACGATTAAGGTCCATAAGCAGACAGATGGACATAATTTTAGAGATCACAAATGAGACTCAAAGTAAAAAGAGATGCAGGTGGATCTGCAGTACTTTTTAACTGGATAAGCTTGACTTTAAGAAAGATAGATACCAAGTACCTTGGAAAAGGTTTAAACAAATTGGTATCAAGTATATAACAGCCCATAAATATCTAATGCATAGTCAAAAATTACATCAGCCTTTTCTAGAATACTGGAATTTACCATTTGATCACTTTTTAAATTAACCATAGTACTTAATTCTATATTCTTTAGGATTGGGATCCCATCTCATTCTCTGTAACTAAATTGTTTCTTGATTTTTTCTCTCTCAACTCTTTCTTATATAGAATGTTTAAATCAGAAGTACTCCTGTTTCATAGGAGTAGGCATATAGCACTTTTGTATATAGTTTGTGGATTGTATGTTGCATATTATGTACTAGTAATTGCTAGTTAACGATGCCTGTATAATTGGTGACATATGTCTTTGATGTGTTTTAATTATGATGTATTCATAAAACATAGTAAAGATTTTTGAAAAAAAAAGAATCTGCTGTCTAACCTGATTAAATGCATAACGCAAATCAAAACAGTATGAATGTCTTGCATGTAGAAGTTAAAGCTACAAAATCTACTTACTGGACAAGGTGCAGTTGTCTAAGGCAGTACACTAATTATTTACAGTTGAGAAGTCCTAGCTTAGGTATGTTGTGTGAAAAGAACTTTGACATGATGTTTTACATCACCTTTGGAATTTGTTCAGACACGCTACTTAATAGAATGACGACATTCAGATGCATTGATGTTGGAAAGTGCATCACCTCCCTTTACCACTCCTATCAATGGGACATTTTTGACATGTATTACTCAACATGTTCAGTGCATCCCAATTTGTGGGGAGTCCTGGATGTTTCTGCACCCCCCAATGTTTTCTGACTTTGACCTTGTGTTATGCATGTGTGTAGGAGTGTGTAAGTCTCTCTTTTTTTTGCATACAGGTGATCGTTGTGTGGATGCATTGACGTAACACAGTCTGTTCCATGGAACTTTAAATTTCCTATATGAAGAATTTCTGACCACTTGTGCACCCATTGGTAGTGTGGAATATGTTCCACTTAAACTTACTGTTGTATGTGGAGAAGTTTGAGATGCTGATATTTTTGCCTTATCAGCTGTAGCTATTGTTGAAATTGACTATACTGTTTGCCACTAGTATGTAGATTATAATTGTGTTACAGAGTTTTGTGTGTGGGAACATTGCCCAACATTATAAATGCTGCATGTTTCATTACCAAGTGCACTCATGACGTTTCACTTTAAAAAAAAAAAAAAAAAAACCCAGATGAATTTTAGTTTTTTTGTTTTTTATTGTTTACAAAATAAGAGACTGGTGTAAACCTGGTTCAGATCTATAGCATGTATTTTGTACCCAGTGGAAATGTCAATTATTTGCCACTACATTCATCTGTACTGTTGAGATAAATGCAGTATAGGAAGCATGATGTACATTTGCATCCTCTGTAGCTGAAACCATCTACAGCAAATGCAGTTTAATAAATGCTGTCTGATGCAGTTTGGGCTGACTGCATATTAAGTCACTGAAGCAGTGAGTATGTTGCAGGAGTGTTCAACCTCTAGACCAGTGGTATATAACATACTGAGCCTTGTGCACAGCAAGGGAGCTTCACAGTTGTATAAAGTAGTGGTACCCAATGTTTACACAGTCATATCTTGGAACGGTTTACTATTGAAATGTCGAATGGCACTACATTGACTGTACTATAGTCGAACACGGAAGTTCGAAAATAGTAATGTCGACGGCAAAAAAACAATCTAGGACTGTGTTTTAACATGGGTCGAGGTAGGGGAGATGTTTGTAGTTCTGAATAATACTGAACACCTACCTCGACCCATGTTAAAACCATTCCTAGATTGTTTTTTTGTCGTCGACATTACTATTTTCGAACTTCCGTGTTCGACTATAGTACAGTCGATGTAGTGCCTTTCGACATTTCAGTAGTAAACCTCTTGGAACACTGTTGCCTCACCGGTAATGCAGCAAGAGTATTTCACCCAAAGTGGTTACCATGTGTCACCCTATTTTGTACACATGATGTACGTAGGCTGTCAAGCTGATGACATGTAGTTACCAAACCATAGATTGTTGCTACACTTCAGCTTTTTGTTATGTATTTGCACAGTATTTTCTGGTATTTGGAGGCTGCATATCCTGCTGAAATATGTTTAGCTGTACTTTACTTTTGAGTGAAGTTAGTGTCCTCTTTCCATTGGTTGTTGCTGCTCTGTCTTTGATTGTCTTCTGTTGTAATGAAAGAAATGGGAGTGACATTTTGATGTTTGGAGGAGTAACAGTAATGTGTTTAAGTGGTCATTTGACAGCTATTCACTGGTGTAGAGGGTTATACCAGTTCTGGTGTCCTGGAATTGAGCTATCCCACAAACTTAGCAGATTTGAATGAGGGCCATGTCCATGATTAGTCTCATTTTGCTATATGCAGTTGTTTTTATTTATGATAATTTTTATCCCTTGTGTGTTCTATCTGCTGGTAACAGTCAGGTATGTTTGATCTGCACAGATTCAAAGCTGGCAATTTAAACTTTTGTCTCAAAGGCTAAAGCTGCTCTTTACTGCCATAATATTTCAGCAACCCTAATGTACACAGATCTCGTTTACCACACAAAATGATGGATGTGTTTTCCAGGGATCAGCTCTTTTCAGTTGTTACTCCTGGTAGTAGCTTTTTGTCCTGCATTTTTGCCTTCATCTTCTGTCCTACACCTTTGAGGTACTTTTTTCCTTGTTAAGGAGAAAAAAAGTTATAGTTGTTAGGAGAAGTAGCTCATGTGATTTGGGTGTTTTTTTTTTCTCTGAGACTTTCCTAGTCCCTAAATTGTGTGCATAGACCTTTTGGGTCTTGTTTGCTGAAAGCTTTCTCTCTTTCTGCTTAATTCCCCCTTTTTGTAGAGTCCGTGTATATCATGGCTGATAAGGTACCAGGACAAAAACATTACTTTGGAACTTTTATATTCTTACAAGACACTGCATGAAGGAGGGAGCAGATTCTAATGACTGGTTGTAGTGAGTGCGCTCGATAGTGAAAGATATTCCTGTGTTAGCTGCTCTTAGCAGCTTCTCTCTAAAGGTCTATAATGGGTAATGTTCACTTCAGGGACATCTGCCTGCCTTTTGGTTCATTTATCCTTTTAACTTGGAAATTGCATGTTGTTTGGGTATTTTCCTGGTGGCTCTGCTTTCTAAACTGTGCTTTAGTTTGATCTCTAGGCTTTTAGTGCAAGTTATGTGTGCAGGTGAAAGAGTCGTCATCCTGACATTTTTGAGGTAATAACTGACCATAAGACCTGCAGTCAGAGATGTGTCTTTGGTAGAACACTGATCCTGCAGTATAAAGCCTGCTTCTGTTAGTGGTGTGTGTTTGGTTGTAGCTTGACAACTGGTATTTCAGCTATATTTTCTAGAAAATGTTTATGTAATCATTTTATATGTTTTGTTTTAATAGTGCAGTAAATAAAAATGGTCATCACGACGAGAGAAGAGAATTGTGAGTTTCGGGAGTCTCATTTTGCAGTAATTTGGTATGAATTGAACACAAGAATCTTGAAAGGAATGCTGTCTTCAAGATAACTTAAGTCTTCTGTCATGTAAACTAAAAGTGTTAGAATATGTTCACTTATAAAATTAAACGAAATCTACAAAGTAGGAGAAGATACCGAGTGACATGTTGTCATTGTGAAATGAGCATCACTTCAGGTACTTGGCTTCCTGCCAGAAGTGTGATATTCTTAGTTGCGAAATCTTGCAACTTTGTAGAAATAAAGTACGATTTGTAGATAAATGCAATGAATTTTGAAGCTCGCTGCATCATTAAATCTTTTTTGCAGGGGAGTAGTCAACCCTCTGCACTCTACAATGTGTACGCTGCACTGTCCATCTCTTGCACAAGTACTGCTTACACTAGCTTCATGAATGGTGTATATCCTCTGATACTGGAACCTTATATACTTTTTCACATTGACAGTGTTCGCTGGTGTAAGGCTTGTGGCATGGTTTTTGGAATTTTCAAATCCACCTCACATAAATTTCATCTTACAGTCCAGGGTTTGAATCCCTCAACTTCCATTTCCTAATTGTGTAGGCAAGTCAATTAATCAGACAGGGTTCTTGGGTCACCCCTTAAAAGAGGGGTGTGCTTAGTGGGTTTACCTGGTTAACAAATTAATACAATAAATAAGTATACTGTTTGTTTTCTTGTTATAGAAATCCTAAATAATTTCAGACACTGTAGTTAATTTTTCTCTCTCTCTCTTTAATATGTATGTAGCTGGACCTACAGAAAAGACAATATCCTTTATCTATGCTGGTATAGAAGTGACTAGCAAATCTGCTTGTGTGAGTGTATGTGCAGACTGAATATGCTTAGTATGATAATACATTGTGTGCACAGTACTGTTGTTTTAATATTTGGTCGTTTGTTAAATACAGCAATACTACTATAAGAATTAGTGCCAGAATTAAGCAGTGTAGAAGAAAAACCCTTGCTGCTATTGTGCATTTTAACTTAATTTCTCTTTGGAAATTTCTTCTAAAAATGAAATTAACAAGATGTATTTCTGTAATTTTGAGAAAAATGGAAACTTCTGTTTTTGTTATAGTAGTACACGGACTTTGTTTAGAGAATATGATTTGTGCTTTGTTAGTGGTTGTGGTAGTGCTGTTATGCATTGCATGTTAAATATCCTTTTCATGTCCATCCAGGTGCAAGGTAAAGATCCATCTGTAGATATTACTCAGGACCTCATTGATGAATCTGAAGAGGAGCGATTTGAAGAAATGCCTGAAACAAGTCATTTAATAGAACTTCCTCCATGTGAACTTGGCAAACTGGAAGAGATTGCTGACCTGGTAACTTCTGTACTTTCCTCACCAATACGTAGAGAGAAGCTGGCACTAGCCTTAGAAAATGAAGGCTACCTGAAAAAATTGCTACAGCTTTTCCAAGTTTGTGAGAGTGTAGGAAACACTGATGGTCTGCATCATTTATATGAAATTATTCGTGGAATTCTATTTCTTAATAAAGCCACTTTGTTTGAAGTCATGTTTTCTGATGAATGCATCATGGATGTTGTGGGCTGCCTTGAATATGATCCTTCTTTACCTCAGCCTAAAAGACACAGGGAGTTCTTGACCACAACAGCTAAGTTTAAAGAAGTAATTCCCATCACAGACTCTGAACTTAGGCAAAAAATTCATCAAACCTATAGGGTCCAGTATATCCAGGACATCATCTTGCCAACACCTTCTGTTTTTGAAGAAAATTTTCTTTCTACACTTACTTCATTTATTTTCTTCAATAAAGTGGAGATAGTCAGCATGCTGCAGGTAAATTTCACATGCTGTGTTTAGGTTTCCTTTTTTTTTTGTTGTTGTTGAATTGAATATTGTAATTAAAGATTGAAATACTGGTTTGATAGATGCCCATGTTTATTGTGACAAATGCAACTGGTGTGAAAGATGTAACCTCCCCCCCTTTCTCTTTGAAATTGTTTTTTTCTTTGGGTGAACATCAATATGATGGTGCTGCATGGAATGTATATATAGTTAAATAAACTGTTCTCTTTGCTATGCAAGAGATCTCTGTAAAACTTGTGTTAATGCTGTTATGTTTTTATCAGGTACTTTATTTTAAAAACAATCCATAACTTGTTTTGTATAATGTAGCCTAGTCAGTACACGGCTTTTAATATACGTGGTTACTGCAGTGTGTGTTGCAACGTTTGTTGCATTATTGCCTACTTCATGTAGGGGACATACCATATCATTCTGTTACACCCTCTTCTTTCTTATGCAACCCTTGCTTTTGGATATCAAGCAACGCACACTTTGTTTATATATATATATATATATATATATATATATATATATATATATATATATATATATATATATATATATAGACAAAACAGACATGCTGCAACATAAACTGTAAGCATAATGCCATGTAAATGAGTGCTTTGATTTTTGGGACATATCCTTGAAGATAAAGCCAGTGCCCAAAAGGGATGGCCTGTATTGTTTGGAAGTGACGAAACTCCAGTACATTTTCTTGTTCAGTCAGCAGTCTTTTACTCCTACAAAGCATTCAGTACATTATGATTGAGCATCAGGTTTCCTCAGAAGGTTGCAAAAACGTGATTTGATTTGTGTAAAGTGTGCTTTTCACAGTGAAAGTTCTGACCACTGAGGTGGTCAGCTTGTCCTTTTGGTTATTTACAGGGCCATAGACTGCTAAAGTCATGCATAAAAGGTTATTAACCAAATTATTTTTTGTTTTTCTTCTAGAACAGGTGAGAATTTATAGATAGTCAGAATTGTCAGTAGCTGTTACTTGTAATTTTACAATAGATAAAATGGGAAAAAAGCTATATTGCATAATAAATAAGGGACAATTAATTCAGTTTCTCTTTTTTTTAATATTTTAAGCATTATTTTCTGACTGTGGATAATATATGAAACATTTCACATTTGCTCTGTTACCAGCTTGGTATGTTTTGCTGTTAAGTTCCTGTAGTAAAGTACATTGCTGGTGTGCTTAATTCACGTGTTTTATGTTGTAGGCATATTTTCTGCAGCTTATTTAGAGTTTAAGCTTGTGGCCTGTAAAAACGCTGTAATTCAACTACATGAGGTTGTAGTGTGTGTGCGAGAAACAGTTGAGCTATATTGTTCTGTGGGAAGTCTTGGGTGTAAAACTTTGAGAATAGTATACTGTGCATTTCACCAAGAGCACTCAAGTGCCACTTGCTGGTGTCTCATAAAGTTTATCAGTATAGTGGCTGCATACAAATGTTGGGGTAAAGTTGCACTATTGATGGGCTGTTTTATCTATTTAGATTTCATGCAAGTAGAATTGTTGTGATGTTACTGCCAAAGACAGGAATGTGCACAGCTAAAGTCTTCTATGTATGTTGGCAACAATTTAAAGCTGGTAGTAGAATTTATGAACTCTTGGTGATTAACAATCACAGTAGTCTGAAACCTTTATGTTTACTGAATACAAGGTAAGGAAATTTAAATGGACTTAAGGAAGCCACAAACTGTAATAGTTTTCCATTCTCCATTTCATTTTTTTTTCATTCTTCCAGGAGAGCTTACTTTGAAACAGCTGCTATAGGTTTGATGTGGTCCTCATTTTTTTCACCCCCCCAATATCAGTAACAACTACACTATGACCGAGAGTTGTATGGGAAGCTTCTTAGAGGAACCTCATCCCATTGTGCACTTGTCAGAAGAAGCACCGCAGTCACTTGCTTAATGCAAAATCAGTAGAAAGTGTGAAATCCATCTTGCATATTTTTCTGTACTTGGTCATGTATGGTTTTCGATATTGAATAAGTTTGTCAGAAGCTTGAATTTGTTGATCACCGATAATTTCTTAAGTTTAATAATAATGTTGATAAACTTCATTTTGTAGGAAGATGAAAAATTTCTTTCTGAAGTTTTTGCGCAATTAACAGATGAAGCAACAGATGATGACAAAAGACGTGAATTGGTAAGAGACTGATTTTTTTATTATTAAAAGGTTAATTCCTTGTTTAAATTTGTAAAACTGCTTGTCACTTTAGTAAATCTGCGTTGTTTCAGTCATCTGTAAGTGTTGAATGCATTGTAAATGTAAACTAGATGTTTGATCAGTAAAATGCATTGCTGTAACTTGTGCCTGTGTTACATTTAGATGCTACTAAATACCCCTAGCATGCATATAAACAAAAATGTTGCATGGTGAATGTTGAAATAGTGCCAAGGCTGAGTTTGAATGGGCCTCTTGCAGTCCTTCATGCAGCAGTTTTGTTTTACCTATAATTCAGCCAAGGTTGTGACCCATGCATATTGTTCTGTACTTAGTGGTTTAAAAAATATGATACCATCATCTCTGTCTCTTTTTTTTCTCTCTCTCTCTCATTTTTTTTGTTTAACAGCCATAAATCTCATTCCTTTCTATCCATGTATAATACTCCCTTTTTCACTGGATTTAATATAGAACCCCAATTAAATTGGAAAATTATCTCTGACAAATGTTTGTCATACTTTATAGAAATCATAAGCACACTTGACAGATAACCAATTCTGTTTTTCTTAATACAAATCTCTTATTTTTAATATTTCCCATTGTGTGTTACATGCATTTTACCAAGGTCTGTACCCAACACATTAAGACCTTTTACTGTAAATTGAATATCTGCTATTAATTCTGTTTTTCCCCATTCCTTTGCCTTTGTCTGTGTTTAATTTCAAACCTATATCTCTCAAGCAGTCAGCTGTGCAAATTATCACTTCTCTAAACTGTTTTTTGCTGTTACAGTTGTATCATCTGCATATGTCATCAATATCAGTATCCCAACGTCTTTACACATAATATATTTCACTTTTTTCAGTTTAGCATGTACTTCACTAACAACAATAATCATAGGGTCATAGAATCATATGAAGTTACTAGGCTATGCCCCTGTCCAGCAGGGACACAGGTGGAATCCCAGGGGTGTAATTTCTGTTCCCCCATCCAGTTATCCAGATTGAGCTTAAAAAGGGTTAATGAGATACTCTGATTGATGTGGACAAAGGGAGTCTATTCCACAGAAGGGGGAGTTTCTGTGACACAAATCTGTCCCATAACTAGAGCAAATAGAATACTGCTCATGGGGCAACCTTGTCTTATTCATTTACCCATTTCTATTTCCTTACTTATCCATCCATTTACTAAAATCTTTATTTTATTAAATCTATAGGCTGCCATACAAGCGTTTCTGATTTTTATTACTAAAATTATATTCTTTCATTATATCCCATAACATTTCATGTTCAGTTGAGTCACATACTTTATTAACATCTCCTATCATAAGTTTTAACTCCTGATTGCTTTCTAGTATATCATTTGCCAGTTGTGTTAATAATTCATGATATCCTTTTCCTTTTATATCGTATAAACTTTCTTCCATAATGTATTTAGTCTTGTTTTCAAGTCTTTGTATTACTTTTAAAAAGATCGTATGATCTGTATTACTCGGCATTTTGTCTCCCTTTTCTCCTTTCTTCCATATAAATTTTAATACTCCACTACATAATTTCTTGTACTTAAATCAATTATTCAACCATTCATTTAAGACCAATAAGAAATATTTTCTTAGACATGTCTCTCTATTTTTCAAAACCAATTCCATCAGGTCCTGATGCTGAATCTATATTTAAATGTTTAAATACTCTTAATTCCTCTAAAGTATTTTCTTTTTCAATTTCCTTATTTGCTCTAAAAATTTCCTTTTTCTCCATGTTTTGATACATTTTCCTTTTGTTGTTTTAAACATTTCTTCTACATACTTTATTACAAGTTCCATAATTTGAGATTGACGACTTTTTATTTCTCCTTTGTTTGTCTTTAATTTCGCTCATCACACTGACCTTCCGCTGTGGTGCAGCGGTAGCGTTGTTGCCTCACAGCAAGAGGCTCTCCCGTTCGATTCTCTGCTTGGGTTGGGAGTGCCTTCTGTGTGGAGTCTGCATGTCCTTCCCGCGGTCGAGTGGGCGTTCGAAAGACATGCGTTGAATGGGCATGCCTTCGTTGAAGGTTGGGCGTCGGGCTGGCAACTCGACACCATAAAAACCAACTGCCAATCATTAGTGGATCGGAGTTCCGCTGTGGCGACCCCTAATTGGGAAAAGCCGAAAGACAAACAACAACACTGCTCTTCTTTTGTATTATTTTACTGAAATATGGTGATACGTCTTTTTTACCTTATAATAAATATCTTTGCGTATATAAAGTTTTAACTTTTTTGTAATTTCATTTGTAATTTTTTCTCTGTTGTAGGATTCTTTATCATTTCTTACTGGATTTTTAAAACCTTTTTATGTTTCAGTATATCTGTTTTCTTTTATTTTTCTTCTCGGTCTGCCACTGTGAAAAACATTTTCTATATTTTTTATTAAAAATAATCCACTATTCTGACCAGTTGAAAAAGAAATCCCTCATAGTAATATGGTCTCCCATACTTATATTTTTTCCTTCTCCATTTCATATATTTTTTATTTTTATATCCTTAACTAATTTAATGTATTTTTTGTTTTCATTTATTTCTATCCATATAGCTAAGTGATCTGAAAAACCTGTTACAACTGATTCACCTTTCATTATACTTATGCTTTCAGGTATTGTAAAATCAATTTCAGAGTTCAGTTAGTTTTACAAGGCCTTTCTTCTACTTTCTCTTTTCCTGCTGAGGATCAAACTTCCTCTAGGAGGTCCGATAAAGGGAAGCCTGAAGCTCCAAGGATAAGGACAACAGAAAAAGATTTCCAGACCACTCACCTACTTCAGTTTTGGCTACTTGGCCATTATCAAAAATTTCAAAAAAAAGTTGTATCTGACTCCGTCGGAACCTGCATCCTCCAAAGCTAAATCACCATAGATCTGGTCACCCCGATACTCACCAGAGGCCATATCTGTGACTTCCTTCTCCTTTTCTCCAGGAAACCCCAAGGAAACATTCCAGGCTGCCATCTGTCAGCTCTTTGCTTAGTTCTTCAAGGAACCTGTCTGAAGCTGAGGTGGATAGGATGATGAGGAAGTTCTTCAGAGCTCAGATCCAGATGGGGTTAATTCTGTCCCAGTCTCCCATTGGGCCCATTAGCTTGCCCACCACCGACTCTCAATCTTTCTCCGATTTGTCCCATGGATGTTCTTCGTGTTTCACTGTTGCAGTCATCACACTTGGGTTTATCTGCCTGTAGGTAGCCCTCAGTCGGCCCGAATACCAGAGTCTTGGGATTTCTGCGTCAGATGCCGACGCCTCATCCATGACGTCAGGTCGTAAGGGGTATAAAACATGCAGCTGACACTATTACATTAGCTTTTCTTGTCGTGCGGGAGCCCAAAGCAGAAGCAGTTTGCAAGTGCCGGTCGGCAGCTACCTGAAATTTTTGTTTTTCGAGTTTCAAACCTGAAGTCTTCTAAAGCTAAGTACCCCGTTAGGGATCCTTTTTTCTTGCTCTAACCGATGTCAGAAAAAGTTAACAATTGTCTTGCCTGTGGAAAGCAAATACCTCACAGAGATTTTCATTCTTACTGCGTCACCTGTTTAGGCCCAGACTACGACGTCCCTTGCTGTTGGTTTTATGCCTTGTTCAATGCTCGAACTTGACAGAGACAGACCGCATAGTTCCAAAACTGCCGACAATGCTTCCGTTAAGCTAGTCGCCAGTACTCAGTGAGGCACTTTCGCAGTCCCTGTTACCCGCTTCTACAGATTCACAGGCCTCTACTGAGACCCATTCGGAGTCCAGTATGCCGCAAGATGCTTCTTCGACTATGGAACCTGCGGATGTCTCTACCTTGGATGAGTCCGGAGCCACTGTGCAGGCACCGGCTTCTGAGGATGTATTCAGACCTTCCGATGTTCATATCACACAGACTACTTCGTTGATGACTAAATCTACCGAATTTCTCATGCCCAGAGTTCGCACTACGTCTAGGAAACCCGACGACCAAAGCATATTCTCAAGTTCCCATGCCACAGAAACAAATGCTTAGAATGGCTGAAGACCTTATTACTTTAATAAGGGGAAACCAGTCTTCCCCCTCTTAAAGACAAATAATTGATTTTCCTTCTGATTCTTTTCAATTCCCTCAGACCCCCCCCTCCCCAGGACCTTTCTTTCAATTAAACCCTGCATATACCCTAAGAGAGCATTTTCACTGGGAATGGAAGGGCTACCCTCAGTCCAAAAAAAGACTCGGGGAATTTTTAGACTTGCCTCAGCATAGGCTTCTAGCTATTCCCCCTGTCCTGGATATTGTAGATGATGTCTTCATGGAATCCAGCCTTACCCCTGATACTTTACCACCTGCTCTTAGAAAGCCTGACAGATACTACAGAGTATTCTGACTCTCACAAATTTCTCTTTAAAAATCCCACTGCGGATCCAGAGACCATTTCCCAGGGACCTAAAGGTATTAAGGCTTCTACAGCCAAAAACCCTAATCTTTCGGACAGGGATTCTATGGCTCTAGACAGATTGGGTAAGAAGGTTTATACCTCTGCAACTCTTGCCATCAGGGCTTTAAATTGCCATTTTCACATGTTGAAGTACCAGCAGCATATTATTGATCTAATTAAACAAAAAATGTTGCTTTTTCCTGATTGTGCAGAAAGTAAGGACTTACAAGACTTAATGCAGTCTGCAAACCAAGTTGATAAACATACTTTGCAGTGTGGTTTTGATGCCTTAGAAGCTTCTTGCAGGGCTGCTGTCATTGGGTCTGTTCTGAGAAGGCATGCTTGGTTGAAGGAAGAAATCTTGCCAGGGCATGTCAAGGCAAAATTACTTGATGTTCTATTAAACCAAGAATGTTTGTTTGGCTCTAAACAGAGGAAGTTCTTAAAAAGATGGAGGAAAAAGCTAAATCCATGCAAACTGTTAAAGATTTCTTACAGGTACAGCCACCTAGAGTCAGTAGGCATTGGTCTTCAAATAAATGTTCCTTTCCAGTCCTTCCAGACCTTCTCAGCCCGAACCCTGGGGCAACAGACCATAAAGACTACAGTCTCAGGGTTTGCACAGATCTAAACAATGGAGTGCTCCCTCCTCAAAAACTGGGAGTGGTAAGCCAAACCCTGTGGAAAAAGTTCACAATGACTTGTCATTAATCCTTCCCAGCCGTGCCCAAGTACTTGCACCGCTAGGAGGAAAATTCGCCCTGCATGCAAAAAACTTGGGAGTATATTACCCAGGACCGATTTTCACATTGTATCCCAGGGATACAGATTCTATTTCCACTCTCTGCCAACCCCAAGCAGATTGCCAGACCTTCCTCCAAACCAGTGGACAGAGGCTGAAAAGCAAGTACTTTCTCTTCTCAGTATCAGGGCTATTCAGCCTGTGCCAACAGAACAAAGGGGACAGGGTTTCTACTCTGGGCTTTTCCTGGTGCCCAGGAAAGAGAACTCTTGGCACCTTAATCTGGATCTGTCATCCCTAAACACCTTCCTGGTGGTACCAAAATTCAAAATGCTTGCACTCCAGCAGCTCCTTCCTGTTCTAGCGAAGGACTCCTGGCTAGTCACCCTAGACTTGAAAGAAGCTTATCTGCACATCCACATAAGGGAGCCTTGCAGGAAATATCTATGATGTTATGTAGTCCTATCTCACCTACATTCTTACCCGTGGGTTCGGATCCGAATATCGGCTCCAACTCGGCCAACTTTTCTAGCTCGAAGTCTTTCATTGGCTGGGCTAAGCAGGTATCCCATGGTGCACTGCTCCACATCCCCAGATCTCGTTTGCCGCTCGTGTAGCTCGGATGTGGTCTCGCTTTGGCTGTGGCCAAGTACCTTTTTTTCTAGTATTGAGAGAATTTTTTCCTCATAAACCAAAAGCTAGTTTCATTTCATAGCTATTGTATATTTGTTGTTGAAGTTGCTAGTGTGTTTGTGTTTTGTGAGTATCCCGCTGACTATTCCCTCGGGCTAGGCCCGTTTTTAGAGGACCTAGTTCTTCGTCCTCCGT
The DNA here is from genome assembly GCF_019279795.1 of Protopterus annectens. NCBI lineage: Eukaryota > Metazoa > Chordata > Ceratodontiformes > Protopteridae > Protopterus > Protopterus annectens. The sequence continues at coordinate 128,981,718 of NC_056727.1, forward strand.
TGCCTAACCGTTTAAATTAGAGGTTTGGTTTGCTCCCCTTGGTGGTCATTAACCGTTTAAATTAGAGGTTTCTGACATCTTTGGTCTGTGTGTGTGCCCTGTGTTGTGTGTACAGTTTTCGTATATCTGGTTCCCGCGTTTTTGTATGTTGAGAATTGTGACTTCTTGTCAGTTGTTTCTGCTTTAAGTTGGGGCGTGTGTTGTGAAAATGTCTAAGGAGTCCAAAGAGCACAAACCTTCGGGTTTCAAAAAGTGCTCTAAATGTGGGTACAAAATGTCCATCACCGATGGACATTCTGTTTGTGTCTATTGCTTGGGAGCCATTCATCTGCAGGAGTCCTGCAGTTTTTGTTACTCGTTCAGTCCCAGAGTGCTCCAAGAGAGAAAGAATAAGCTGATCTTAAAGGGACTGTTGAAACCCTCTTTCGAAGAGGATTTGGATTCTTCTCCCAGTGGTAAAGCTAAGTCATCCAAGTCTAAGAAAAGATCTCTGGCTCCGTCAGCTTCATCGGAGCCTCCGGAGAAAGTCTCAAAAATTGCATCGACTTGCTCGGCTCCACTGTCCTCAGGGCCGCAGGAGGTATCCGTGTTGATGGAACCGGCGTCGGCTCCAATTATTTTGAAACCTCTTCGGAGCCGGTTGCCCAGTCTCAAACCAGTTTCTCCTGAGAGGAGATCTCGATCTCCCTCCCTGTCCTCCAAATCCTCCAGGACCCTTTCAGATATGGATGTTGATAGGGTGGTCCAGAGGCTCCTCCAGTCACCTGTTTTGGCTAAATTGTTTTCGGTTCCGGTCCAGTCAGCTCCGGAGCCCATCCCGACTTCTTCGATCATTCCTCCGAGCGCATCTCTGTCTTCGGAGCCGGAGTGTTCCACGCTGTGTGATGTTCCTAGGCCGGCTCCGATGGGCCCTCCAGCTCCATCAGTACCGACATTGGCTCCGACCCCGTCGGCTCCATCCTGTGGGTTCGGGACTCGGGATTCTTCAGTCAGGTCCGAGGGGGACATATCAGGACATGTTTCGGTTCCGAGTCTTCCTCAAGGTGCCTTGGCTTGGGGGATTCCGACTCCTGCCATGGTTTCGGAGACGGGCTGGTCCTCGGACTCGGGGGGGGGGGGGGGGCTGCCTTTGAGGCCATGCGGACTGCGCTGGCCAGATCGTCAGCTACATCAGGCGGATCGGTCACTCTGCCCCCCACCACTCAAGTGAGAGCCTCTGATCATCACCTATCCATTGACAGCAGAGCACCAGGCCCTAGGGATACCCCCACGAGTGGTCCCCAACTTTCTGAGGGCCCTTCAGAGTTCGTGCCTGAGGAGCCCCCTAGAAAGAAAACGTGCAAGAGGAAGCACATAGACTCCCAGGACGTGTCCCTCACTTCTGATACTGACCTCGAGGAATCGGAGGGGTCCCCCAAGTCATCCTCTGATGTTTCCTTCGCCGATATCTTGGAGATACTGAAACAAAGAGGTGACTGGCCGTCCAAAGCCCCTTCCAAGGAAGAGTCTGTATTCCATAAGGCCATTGGTGCTCAGCCTTCCGCCTCCTGGGTGTCTCCACCCTTCAACGAGCTCCTAGATTTGAACTGTCGAAGGGTGTGGGAAAATCCTGACTCTGTGGTGCCCGTACCCAGGCGTCCCAAGAAGTTTATCTCCGCTCCCCAGGGTAAGGAATTTCTGTCCAAAGGAGTCCCTGTAGATGCCATGGTGGCGGCGGCCACTCAGGAGGAGGTAGCAGAGACCTCTTCCTCGGTCCATCCTCCTAACAAGGAGTCTAGGAGTATGGACCGGTACGGGAAGCATACCCTCTCGTCAGCAACCTTTACCTTACGGTTGCTGAACTATCTATCTCATTTCACTCTGCTCCAGAGAGATCTCCTCAAGGAGCTAGGAGATACTCTTGCGGGTAGCGTTCCTGAGGCGGTGGCTCAGACAGTTAACGCCCAGGTGTCTACCCTCAATTCCATTGCCAACTCCTCCATGCGGCTCATTTCGTATGCAGCCATGGGAGTGAGTAGGGCAGCTAGCTCAGGCGTCGCCCTTAGACTGCAAGCCTGGCTACGCCTGTGTCATTTCGCGGAGGCCTTCAAGTCTTCCTTCACAGACGCCCTCTTCGATGGTTCTTCCTTGTTCGGAACCAAAGTGAAAGACACCCTCACCAGGTGCGAGCAAGAGGGAAAGACCCTGTCTGCCGTAGGGGTCCGTTTTCCCTCCCTTCTAGGCCTTATGCCAAGGCCCAGCAAGGTGGGAAGATGTGGTTCAAGAAATCACAGAGGTTTTTTCCTGCCGCACATGGTGAGTCCCCCCCCCTCCCCCGAGGCAGAGGAGGGGGAAATTATTCAGGAAGACGCCGACCTAGAACCAGAGGGGGCCCCCGCAATTCGGGAGACCGCGATTCCTTTCGCGGCTCCCCCTACTCTCATTCCTGAGGGAGTGCCAGACTGTGCTTATCCGGAGCCAGTCGGGGGTCGACTTTCGTTATATCCGGAAGCCTGGGAAAGCATCATCCAGGACCGATGGGTATTACGAATAATTTCCGGAGGTTATCTCATCCCGTTCACATCAGATCCCCCTTCAATCAGACAAATCCCGGATGTTCCATCCAGTCAAAGGGATCAAGCAGCCTCAGAGGTTTCAAAGCTGCTAGGAAAAGGAGCCATCCAGCGTGTCCCCTCAGACCAAATCGGATTAGGGACTTACTCAAGATTCATTTTGGTGCTGAAAAGAACAGGAGACCTGAGACCCATATTAGATCTCAGCCAACTGAACACCTATGTACAGAAGTCCAAGTTCCGTATGGTCACATTACAATCTATTCTCCCATTGTTAGGAGAGGAGATATGGATGTGCTCCATCGACCTCAAGGATGCTTACTACCATATCAAAATGGACAGGGCATCCAGGAGTCATCTACCCTTCCGGCTGGGAGCCAGTCATTTCCAGTTTCGAGCCCTGCCCTTTGGTCTCACCACAGCCCCCAGGGTGTTCACCAAGTGTATGGCGGTGGTGACTGCTCACTTGAGACGTCAGTGATTCCAAGTGTTTCCGTATCTGGACGACTGGCTCCTTACCGCCCCCAACAGGTATCAACTAGTCCAAACCAGGGACGCTAACATCACTTTGTCAACAGTTGGGCATAACACTAAATTGGGAAAAATCTGCTTTGTTGCCCTCGCAGCGTGTCACTTTTATAGGTGCAGAATTAGACACCATTCAAATGCGAGCATTTTTACCGCAGGAGAGGATCAGAGCCTTACAACAACAGATACACATCCTGATACCCTTGAGGAAAGCAAAGGCAAGATGGGTTCTCCAACTCCTGGGGACTATGGCAGCAACAATTATGTTGGTCCCTCTAGCAAGATTGCACATGAGACTTCTTCAATGGCTCCTCTTTGTTCAATGGTCTTTCCAAAAATTTCCTCTTTCCCACCCCATTTTGCTCACGGACAGGTGCAAACAAGATCTCAGTTGGTGGCTTTGCACCAGCAATTTGGACGAGGGAAGGCCCTTCGTTCCACCCATCCCGGTTGCCACAGTGACCACGGACGCCTCCCAGATGGGGGGGGGGGGGCATTATCTTGGCAGGACAGTCCAAGGCACGTGGCAAGATCACAAGATACATCTGCACATCAACGTCCTAGAGATGAGAGCAGTGCTACTGGCGTTGCAGGCACTTCAGAGCTTTCTACCTCTAGGGATGATTGCATTACACTCGGACAACATGTCAGTAGTGTGGTGTCTAAACAAGCAAGGAGGAACCAGGTCTTATCCCCCTGTGCAGAGAGGCCATGCGAGTGTGGCAGTGGGCAGTAACTTCCCAAAGGTTTCCCGTGGCAATGCACATTCCGGGGAAGTCCAACGTTATTGCGGACAGGCTAAGCAGAGCCATTCTGATGCCTTACGAGTGGTCCCTGAATCGTCTAGTTGCAGAACGAATCTTCAGCAGATGGGGTCAGCCTTGCTGCGACCTTTTTGCCAGCCCTCTCAATGCCAAGTGCAGCAGCTACTTCACGCTGATCCCCCCCACAGGGGGAGTCACCCAGGGATGCTCTAGTTCACGATTGGACCTCCAGTCTGCTTTATGCTTTCCCTCCGTTTTCCTTACTATCAAAGGTGATTCAGAAAGCGCAATCCTTGGGAAGCAGAATGATTCTGATTGCTCCACACTGGCCTCGTCGGGTCTGGTTCCCCTTTCTTCAACCATACCTTGTGGACACTCCTTGGATTCTGGACCCTCAACCAGATTTACTGACACACATGTCGGGACAGTTCCACCCCTCTCTGATGACTTTCCGATTGACAGCCTGACTGCTCCACTTCCATCGTTAGTTAGGCTTCATAAATTTTCACCGGCAGTGGTTCACATTTTGTCTTCCTCTCTCAAACCATCTACTAGGAGGATTTATTCTAGTAAATGGAAGAGGTTTTCTATTTGGGCGCATACCCAAGGAATTGATCCTTGCACAGCTCCAATTGCCTCAGTCTTGGAGTTTTTGTCTATGCTTTTCCATCAGGGTTCCACATCAGCTACCATCAAAGTTCAATTGGCAGCGATCTCTAATTTCCATGTGGCTAATGAGCCTAGTCTCATGGCTCATAGACTCTGCAATGCTTTCCTGAAAGGTACTCTGTTACTCCGTCCCCCGGTCTCCGAACCTATCATGCCCTGGGATCTCAATTTTGTTCTACAAGCCCTCACTTCACCACCTTTCCAGCCTGCAGCTACCTGTGAATTGAAATTCTTGACCTGGAAAACAGCCTTCTTAATATCAATCACTTCAGCAAGGCGAGTTTCAGAAATTCAGGCCCTTTCCATCAAACCTCCTTACTTAATCTTCCATAAGGACAGAGTCTCTCTTAGACCTAACCCTTCTTTCCTTCCTAAAGTCGCTTCTGTGTCTAATCTTAATCAATCCATTGAGTTGCCTGTATTCTTCCCTCATTTTTCGAACAAGGCAGAATTTACATTTCATCAGCTGGATGTACACAGACAGTTACGTTTCTATCTGCACTGAACAAAAGATATCCGGAAGTCTGACCAATTATTTGTCTCCTTTTCGATAAACAAAATTGGGTCCCCAGTCTCTAAGCTTACCATTTCCAGATGGATATCTAGTTGCATCTCTTTCGTCTACCACGCAGGAGGGAAAGATCTGCCATTTCCGGTCAAGGCTCAGTCTACCCGGGCTGTTTCTACATCCACAGCTTATCAAGCCATGTTGTTGATGGATGATATATGTGCTGCAGCTACTTGAGCTTCCCCTCACACATTTGTTTCTCATTACAAACTGGACGTGGTTTCCAGGGGCAGGTCATCCTTTGGCTCCACACTACTCAGGAGTATCTTCCTATGAACCACCCAGGATGTAGGTGCTAGGGACGCTGTCCCGCGATTAAGAATGTAGGCGAGATAGGACTACATAACATCAAGAAGTTATGTACTCACCATAACGTTCGATGTATGTAGTCCATCTCACCTCGCATTCTTTCTTACCCTCCCACCTTTCCCCCTTCCTGGAGGATCTGGAGGTTAGGGTGTTATTACAGACTTCCCTTTACTTAGCTTATTCTTTTTATCTGGATGTTGCGTATGCATGAGGTATGAATGACTAATGCAGCAAACTAGATCTGGGGATGTGGAGCAGAGCACCATGGGATACCTGCTTAGCCCAGCCAATGAAAGACTTCGAGCTAGAAAAGTTGGTCGAGTTGGAGCCGATATTCGGCTCCAAACCCACGGGTAAGAATGTGAGGCGAGATGGACTACATACATCGAACGTTATGGTGAGTACATAACTTCTTGTTTCAGGGCAGGCTCTATGCATTATCAGTTCTCTGCACTTCCCTTTGGCTTATGTACTGCGCCCAGGGTATTCGCAAAGTGCCTGGCTCCAGCCATTGCTTATTGCAGGTAGAGAAATACTCAAATTTACCCATATTTGGATGATTGCCCGATTCAGGCAGACAGTCAAGAATTGCTACTTCAGCACTTGACGTTTGTAAAGAGACTTATAACTTCTCTGGGGGTATACCATCAACGAAAAGAAATCACATCTGGTACCCAGCCAAAAGATTGTATTCCTGGGAGCAAGCTTGAACACAACTTCCCAGATGGCATTCCTCACTCCAGAAAAGCAGGTTTATTTGACAACTTAGTTCAAACTACTGGCCACCCAAACCCAGCTTTCTGCAAGAAAAATACTGCAAGCCCTAGGGTTCATGACCTCATGTATTCTACTGATTCCATATGCAAGACTGCATATGAGGAAACTTCAGTGATACTTAAAAAGTCTCTGGTGTCAACATTCCCAGGACCTGGAAACCGTGATTCCTATCATTCCTTGCCTAAGGACAGAGTTCCTTTGGTGGGCAGAAGCTTGCAACCACAACAAGGGACTCCCTTTCTCACAACCCCCAGCCTTCCAAACCTTGACAATATTCGCATCAGACTATGCATGAGGGTCTCACATGGCAGGAAAATGCATTCAAGGCAAATGGAGCCCAGGACAAATTCACCTGCATATCAATCGGAAAGAAATGTTAGCTGTACAGAATGCACTGACAGCCTTCAAATACCTTATCCTGCCAGAGCAACTCCTGATAAAGACGGACAGCACCATAGTTATGTGTTACATAAACAAGCAGGGGGGAACCTCATTCCTACCCACTCTGCAGGTTAGCCATTGGTCTGTGGAACACAGCCTTGGGCTATCAAGTGCATCTGTTAAGCTCAATTCCTGCTATTCACTGGCAGACTACTTAAGCAGAAATCTAATGGACCCACACGAGTGGAAACTGGAACCCAACTCATATTCAAACTTCTAATACACTGGTGGGGGACACCAGAAGTGGACCTCTTTGCTTCTCCCCAAAACTATCAACTGAGCAAATTTTGCACCAGAATTCCCTACAGCCAAGCATGGAAAGTGGATGCTCAATCCTTTACATGGGAAAACCTCTCAATCTATGCCTTTCCCCCTCTGCCCCTCCTTTCAAAAGTACTACTCACGATCAAACAGGACAGGCCAAGGACAATCCTTATTGCACCAGACTGGCTGCACCAGCACTGGTACCCACTCCTACGCAGTCTGACAGCAGTGCCACCCTGGCACCTACATCAGACCCCCTCTCTGCTGTCCCAGCAGGAGCAACAGATTTTGCATCCTCAGCTGCAAACCCCGAACCTGGCAGCCTGGCTTATTCCCTGAATACATCACCAGCAACCCTCAACAAACAGGTGCTGGATGTTATCCTTGAGGTCAGGAGGCCCAGTACTAGGAAATCCTATTCAGAAAAGTGGAATAGGTACTGTTCTTGGAACCAGTCTCAAGGGAAAGACACAGCCGTGCTCTCCTTGCCTCCAATTGTAGATTACCTAGCAGAGCTGCTCCACAAAGGCCTATCCTTCTCATCAACGAAAGTCCATGCCTCTGCCATCTCAGCTCATTACAATACTGAGCCACCCCTCTTCTCTCACGCTCTGATCAAACAGTTCCTGAGAAGAGCTAAAAATGTAAGACCCACCTTATCTTTGTACTTGAGAAGCTCACGCTTCCTCCTTTTGAGCCTGCTGCTACAGCAGAGTTAAAATTCCTCTCTTGGAAAACAGCCTTACTGTTAGCCATCACTTCAGCAATAAGAGTGTCTGAGTTACAGACCCTTATGGCTGTGGAACCCTTCATTATCTTCCATGCGGAAAGGGTTTTCCTCAGGACTAACCCATCTTTTATGCCCAAGGTGGTATCCAGTGTGGCTTTAAATCAATCCATCCATTTGCCAACCTTTTTTCCTAATTCTCCGAATAAAGGGGAAAGGATCCTGCACTCCTTGGATGTGCACAGACAGCTCAGGTTCTACCTTGACAGGACTAAACCTTTCAGAAAATCTGACCAGCTGCTAGTCAGCTTTGCTACAGGGGCAGAGGGCAAGGCCATTTCGAAACAAACCATTTCTAAGTGGATAGGACACTGCATCCATTTCTGCTACAAACACCATGGAAAACCTACCCCACAGGGGATAAGGCCACATTCCACTAGGGCTACATCAACCTCTACAACTTTTCTCAGGGGAGTCCCTACCAGGGACATCCTAGAAGCTGCTATCTGGAGTTCTGTACACACCTTCACCAAGCATTACCACTTGCCTATCTTTTCTAAATCAGAGCTGGATTTGCCACAACAGTCTTACAAGGCCTGCTAGCCAGCCCTACTACTACTTGACTGCATCCACCCTTCCTCACCTTTGGGAGTAAACCCAAGTGTGATGGCTGCAACAGTGAAACACGAAGAGCATAGTACAGTTATGTACACTTACCATAAATGTAGATGTTCGAGTGTATTCACTGTTGCACTCCTGATTACCCTCCCTCCAGCCCCCTGTCTTTCTATACTTTCTACCTGTCCTCTTTTTTGGCCATATCTTATGGAAATGGTATATACTTTTTACTGGAGGTGTTCCACACCATTTGACGGCTTCCTATTTTGGGGGCTCCTGACATCTGGGGCAAGAAAAACTGATGTAATGGTGTCGGCTGCATATTTAATACCCCTGGCGTCATGGATGAGGTGACAGCATCCGACGCAGAAATCCCAAGACTCTGGTATGTGGGCCAACTGAGGGCTACCTGCAGGCAGGTAACCCAAGTGTGATGACTGCAACAGTGAATACACTCGAACATCTACATTTATGGTAAGTGTACACAACTGAACTTTTTGGAGCCTTCGGATCCGACATCCTTGGGGTGTCTTCTTTGGATTCGAAGACAGCTTGCTGTTTGACTCTGACCACTTCCCTGAGCCATCCGGCTCTGATTCTTTTGGAACAGGTGGACTGTCATAGCCAAAGTGTCAGCACTAGCTCCGGAGTGATAAGATTATCTCTGAAATTATTGGAGCTGTCCTTACCTATTGGTGCTTCTGTGCTAGACAGCTTGTGTCCATCTCCAGCTTCAGGAATGTGGCCTGGGGGGATTCAGGGGTCATTAGCACAGGGGATTTCGGCTGTAGTGCTGCCAGCTTTTTTTCTCGCCTAGGCCCTCTACCTTTGAGATAGTGGACAGGGCCTTATCTTCACCTTGAGAGAGGACATCCTTGCCCCCCCCCACCCAGATCCCTTTACTTTACCACCTTTGTGCCTTAGTTCTGAACCTCTCACTTCTATCCCACTGGGACAGCCAACCCTTTCAAGTCTCCAGTCAGCCTCTCAGGACTATGCTGTTAGTTCCAATACCTCAGCAGTCCATGTCACTGATGAGGTCCCTCAGAAAAGAATGTGTAAAAGGTGGCTCTTAGTGTCCTCTGTGAGAGATTCCTAAGGGGAATCTAACTTCAGTGAAGGGGAAGATTCCCCCACTTCTCCACCTGAAGACATCTGATTTGGAGAAATACTAGACCTTCTAAAGCAGAAGGAGTTTGTGTTCCTGGAAGCTTTCAGGAATGTCCCGGCTACATCTCAAGTAACTTCGCCTGGCTGATAAGCTAATAGAATAGACCTTGTCTCACTCCATGCATGGAAGAAGCTGGGTACTCTGTAGCCTATCCTCAAGTGACCAGATTGGGGGGGAGGCACTTATCACTGCACCTGGAAGCCTGAGTATCCATCGCACAAGATTCATGGGTGCAGAGAATTATATCCAAAGGTTATTTTATACCATTTTCCCAACTCCCCCTTCAAGAATGAGAAGAATCCCCAGTATCCCGCCAAATCAGAAGGAGACGGCAGCCTAGGAAATAGAAAAGCTACTAGAAAGAGAGTCCCTCAGACCAGATAGGATTTAGAACCTACTCAATATTCTTTTAGCTCCAAAGAAAACAGGGGGCAACTGAACACCCATTCTGGCTCGCTGCAAGTTAAACCAGTGTGTGAAAAGTTCAAGTTTCTGGATGGTCATGATTCATTCATTTTGCCCCTGCTGCGAAAGGATGATTGGATGTGCTCGATAGATCTACAGGACACATACTATCACATTAAAATGAACAGGTGCTCTAAAAGATATCTGTGCTTTCAGCCGGAAGTCAGTCATTAGTGGTTAAGAGCTCTGCCCTTTGGCCTCTCCCCCAGGGTGTTTACCAAATGCATGGCAGTGGTAGCAGTTCACCTGAGACTGATGGGATTCCGAGTGTTTCAGTACTTAGACTGGCTCCTAACTACCCTAACCAGGCATCTACTCCTACAAGCGGGGGACTACTTGCTCCAGTTATGTATTTGTCTAGGCATCATGGCCAGCTGCAGCAAGTCACAGCTCACACCTACACAGACTGTGGAGTTCATAGGTACTTATCTAGACATGGTCAGTCAAGTAGCATCACTTCCAGCAAGAGTACAAGCACTCAGATCCCAGGTCAAGAAAGTGCTGTCACTTACTTCTATAGCATGACTATACTTAAAGCCTTAGGGATCCATGGCAGCAGCAGTCACTCTGGTTCCTTTAACCAAATTTCATATGTGAGTTCTGCAATGGACTCTCTCCGTGCCGTGGTGTGTTCAACAACCCTTGTCTGCCCCAGTCAGGATAACTCAATTTTGTTTGGAAAAAATATCTTCTGTGATTTATTTGCTTGGGTGAAGTTTGTCACGACCGTACATTTGTTATTCCCACGGCCACAGTGATCATGGACAATGTCCCAAATGGGATGAGGGGGCACTACTTAGGAAGTACAGATCTGAAGTAGTTACCCACAGGTTGCAGACAAAATGAAGTTGTTTGGATCCATATCGTATCCGAGCCAGCAACTTTACGAGCATCTGCTCTGAGCTCCTCCCCCTTACCCATAACTCAACACCATCTCCTGCCTTCCCCCAGATCTCGTTTCCCGCTTCTTGCATCAGCATCGTGGTCTGTGTAGCTCTGAGCCTAAGGGTTTTCATAAGTGCTTTTGGGGATATTTTTTTCATGTGTGAGTGAGTAAGTTTTTCGCTGGTTCCCTTTCCTCCCCCTAAACGCTTGTTCATCGGTTATAAAAAAAAAAAAAAAAAAAGTTTTAGTTTGTGAGGTAGTTATTGGGCATTCCCTTCCCTTCCCTATATCTGTGCGTGGTCAATAGTGTGTTGGGGTTTGGTAGGTTTGGCTGTGTGTTTGTGTGAAAATGTTGGATCAGCCGAAACCTACTTTCAAAAAATCCACAGTGTGTGGCCATAAGCTTTCACCGGCAGATGGTCACACTGTGTGTGTTTTGTCTTCTGCAAATACCACCCATCCTCCCCAGGCTGGGACTCACCCTCCCGCTAGATGTGCTGAAGGGGATGCGCAAGAGAGAGACAAAAGAAAAGATACAGACAGGAGAGGAGAAAGGGGATAGGCCCAGTAAGGAGAGGAGAAAGGGGATAGGCCCAGTAAATGGTCTCCAGATCGGAGTCCTTCCCTAGCCTGTCTTCCAAGGTATCGAGACTGATGTCTCCTCAGCTCCATTCCCCCAGATTCTCCCCGGAGCCGACGGAGCCTTCGGAGACGAGGCCTTCCTCCAGATCCTCCCAGCGACCAGCCAGATCCGAGTCACTCACTTCCTCACGCTCGTGTCTCTCTGAAATGGATATGGACAGGATGATGAGCTTTATTCAGACCCAAATCCAGATAGGAGTCTTACCAGGCCCCTCTCCCTCTGGAGGGGGGACCTCCATGCTCTTCTTTCATCCGATTTCTCCTTCCCTGATCCGGCCTGCGGTTTTGGGGTTTATGGATCCGAGGTTCTTCTGAGCTGAGGATTCGGCGTGAACGGTTTCTCCAATCTCGATTCCGGCGATTACCTTGAGTTCCTCTGAATCCGACCAGCTCTTGGGGCCAAGAACAGGAAGTCGGACCCGAGGGGATGGAAGTGTCTTCGGCTCTGACTTTGTCGGATCTGAGTCATTCCTTCGGAGCTCTGGCTACCCTAGCCTCGGCCCCGATCCTCACGGCGGACCCAGGGAGAGCTTCCTCCTTGTTGGTGCTGAGGAGGTGCGCTCTCCATCGGCGTTCGACGTGGTGGAGAGGGTTCTCTCCTAAGGATCGAGACCCCAGCCTATTTCCTTGGATTCTGCCCAGGCTCCCTCGGATTCGGTTACGACTCCCTTCAGGTTGTCTCAGGGACAGCCTGTGCTAGAGGATCCCCAGGCGGTTCCCCTGGAGGAACCCCCAGTGGCTCACGAGCCCTCTTCAGAGTCCCACTGAAGAGGGTCCTTGTAAGCACACGTGCAAAAGGAGGCACCTGGACTCCCCTGAGTTTTTGACAGAAGACACTGATTTAGATGGAGGTTGGTCAGCCCCAAAACCTTCTACGGATGAGTCAGTGTTCCTGGAGACTTTTGGCACGGGCCCATCTACGTCCTGGGTGTCCCCGCCGGCAGGTCCCTTGGTGGATCTTACCACGTGGGCATGGAAGGAGCCTGACACCATAGAGCCGATACCTAAATGCCCAGACAAGATTCTTTCTCCACCCTCGGACAGACAAGCCTGGTATAATGGATCCCCTGTGGACGTTATGGTGGTTGCAGCAGCCACCAAGAGGGAACTGGTTCAAAAAAGTTCCTCGGTCCACCCTCTGGACAAGGAGTCCAGGATGGTGGATCAATTTGGGAAGTGAGTATATTCTTCAGCGACGTTTTCTATCCGAGTGCTGAACTACTTGGCACACATTATATGACTGCAGTGAGACCTAGCCACGGAGTTAGCTGAGTCGCCCCCAGAGTCTTTGTCGCAGGAGGACAAGCGTCTGTTCTCCACGAAAATGTTGACTCTGAAGTCAGTATCAAACATATCCATGCACCTCCTTTCCCATGCTACTGAAGGAGCAGCAAGGGTGGCTGAGACTGGTGTAGCTATGAGGCGACATGCTTGACTCAGACTGTGTCAGTTTGCGGACCCCTTCAAGGCGTCTTTTACGAATGCTCCCTTCGATGGTACTTCTCTTTTTGGGAAGACCGTACGTGACACCCTTGTTCAGAGTGAAAAAAGACTGGAAGATCTTGTCTTCTGTCGGAATCTGCTTCTCTAGTCCTCAAAGATCCTTTTCCAGGAATCGGAGAGGGCAAAAGAAGATGTGGTTCTGGAAATCAGTTTTCCTGGGACTCTCAGGACAACTCATCCCCTAGAGGCAGAGGGGGACATGACAGATGCTGTCCCAGAGGCAGAGGGGGTCCAAGGAACTTTGGGTCTAGGGAGCCCTTTTTGGACAGGCCCGTGCAGCAGCCCTGAGGGGTTGCATGACTGTCCTACTCTGGAGGCAGTCGGGGGAAGATTATCATTGTACCAAACGACATGAGAGTCCATAACTGCAAACAGTTGGGGGCTTCAAGTAATATCCAGAGGTTACACCATCCTGTTTGTTGCCCCTCCGATCCAACCAAAGAGCCTCCCAGATTGTTCCACCCACTCAAAGGGAGACGGCAGTGCTAGAGGTTTCCAAGCTGCTTCACAAACGAGCCATCAAACGCCCCCCCCCCCGATCAGTCCGGGTCAGGCGTTTACTCCAGGTTCTTTTTAGTGCCAAAAAAGAGGGACTTCAGATCCATTTTGGACCTGTCAACCTTAAACTTGGCTGTTGCCAAAAAGAAATTCCGGATGGTCAACCTACAGTCCATTCTACCTTATCTTCGAGAATGCAACTGGATGTGCTCGATAGACCTCCAGGACGCTTACTGCCATATCAAGATTCAGAGAAGCTCCAGGAGATTCCTTCGCTTCCGGCTGGGAGCCAGTCATTTCCAGTTCAGAGCCCTACCCTTCGGTCTCACCACAGCCCCCAGGGTGTTTACCAAGGTGTAATGGGAGTCGTAGAGGCTCAACTGAGGATTCAGGTATTCCCTTAACAAGACGATTGGCTCCTCTTTGCTTCCACCAAGCGTCTTCTTTGCCAAGCCAGAGACTCCTTCCTTCATTTTGCAGACTTGCTAGGGTTTACTGTCAATGTTTCCAAGTCCCTCTTGGGCCCAGTACAGATCTTGGACTTTCTCGGGGCATGGCTGGACACCCTTCGACTGAAAGTCTTTCTAACTCCAGACAGTGTCCAGAGTCTACGGGCTCATGTAACAATAATTCTTGGCCCCAGGTTACCGAAAGTGGGCAACGTTCTCAGAGATCTGGGCTCTATGGCTGCAGCAATCTCTATCCTCCCCTGTGCACATCTTCACATGCGTGTTCTTCAGTGGGCTCTATCTGTACAGTGGTTTTGGCTAGATCTCCCTATAGAATATCCAATTAAAATCAGCAAAGCCTGCAAGGCATCACTCCTCTGGTGGATCCAATCCCCGTAGATTGCAGCGGGACACCCATTTGTTTCACCCACAGCCCAAGCCACAGTGACCATGGCTGCCTCCCAGCTGGGGTGGGAGGGGTATTATCTGGGGAGGACGGTCCAAGGCACGTGGTCCCAGATCGAGTCCAGATTGCATATCAGTGTTCTGGAGATGAGAGCAGTGCTTTTAGCATTGCAAGCCTTCCACGCTGTTCTTCCTCTGGGGACTGTTGCAGTTCAGTCAGACAACATGTCTGTTGTCTGGTACATCGACAAACAGGGAGGAACCAGATCTTACCCTCTGTGTCACGAGGCCATGAGAGTGTGGGAGTGGGCAATCTCCACCAGTCTGTTTCTGATTGCAACTCGCATCCCGGTACGCTCCAACATTTTGGCGGACAGATTGAGTCGGGCTATTCTTATGCCATACGAGTTGTCTCTGAAACAGTCGATAGTGGAGGAGAGATATTCCTTGCGTGGAGACAGCCTTGCTGCGATCTCTTTGCATCTCCTTCCAACGAGTTCTTCGCTCTGATTCCCCCCAGAGACGATCTAGTCCATGCCTGGCCTCCCAGGTTACTGTATGCTTCTCCCCCGTTACCACTCATTCCAAAGTTTCTTCAGAAAGCTTGTCGACTGGGGTGCAAAGTGATCCTCATTGCCCCTTTCTGGCCTCATCAAGTGTGGTTCCCTTTCCTCTGGTCTCATGTTCTAGCTCCTCCTTGGATTCTGGATCCCTGCCCGGATCTCATTTCTCATCCCTCGGGCACCTGTCTGGCCAACCTCGGCAGCCTCAAGCTGACAGCTTGGTTGCTCCATTTCCCTTGATTGTGTCTTTCGTCTTCAGTGAAAACTATCCTGGTGGTGTCTCATAAGGCTTCCACTAGGAAGATTTACCACAGTAAATGGAAACGATTCTCTGTTTGGGCTTCTCAGAGAAACCTGGATCCTTTTACAGCCCCTGTCTCTGCAGTGTTGGATTTTTTAGCCAGCATTTTTCAGCAAGGGCTAGTTCCTCCACTGTGAAGGTGAAACTGGCAGCTATTTCGAGTTTCCACATTGGTGAAAATATGAATGCCCTGTCCTCACTAGACTGCATAAAGGTTTTCTTAAAGGCACCTTTCTTTTGAGTCCTCCAATTAAGGACTCTGTTCCTCCTTTGGGACCTTACCTTTGTTCTCCTGGCTTTAGATGCTCCCCCCGTTGAACCTGCAGCATCAGTAGATTTGAAGCTGTTATCCTGGAAGACAGCCTTCCTAGTGGCCATTACATTGGTTAGAAGGGTTTCTGAGCTTCAGGCTTTGTCTGATGTGCCCCCTTACTTGATTTTCCATAAGGACAGGGTTTCTCTGTACAAACCCTTCTTTCTTGCCAAAAGTAGCTTCTGAATCAAACATTAATCAAACAATTAACCTGCCTGTTTTCTTTCCAAATTTTCAGAACAAGGGTGAATATAAACTGCATTTGCTAGATGTTCATAGACAACTTTGTTTTTATTTACACAGAACAAAGCCCTTCCGTAAGTCTGACCAGTTATTTGTGTCCTTTTCCAAGCCCTTTTTGGGTAAAGCCATCTCCAAGGTTTCCTTAGCTAGATGGATTACACTATGTATTTTGCAAATTTACAAAGACAAAGGCTTGTCTCCACCTGGTCCTGTTAAAGCTCATTCTACCAGATCTATGGCTACTTCTGCTGCCTTTTGGTCTAGGGTCTCATTGGATGACATTTGTGCGGCAGCAACTTGGCAAACTCACATACCTTCATTTCTCATTATAAGTTGGATTTAATCTCCAGAGGGAGAGCATCCTTCGGCTCTGCGGTGCTCAGGAATATCCATCCATGAGGGCCTCCCAGGTGTTTGAGTAGCTGGGGACTCTGTCCCACAGGTTGCAGATAAAATGAAGTTAACTACTTCAGATAAAGTTATGTACTCACCATAATGTTCCATCTGAGTAGTTATACTTCATTTTTCTGCAACCTTCCCACCCTCCTTCCCTCGAACCTTCTCATGAGATTTTCATTTGATTTGCTGATTGGTTTGAGTTGCCGCAAACTTGATCTGAGAGAAGGCAGGAGATGGTGTTGGGTTATGGGTAAGGAGGTGGAGCTTGGAGCTCAGAGCAGATGCTCGTAAAGTTGCCATCTCTGATCCGATATGGATCCGAATACCCACAGGTTGCAGAAAAATGAAGTATAACTACTCAGATGGAATGTTATGGTGAGTACATAACTTCTTTTTCAAGATGCATGGTACCCAGAAGAGGTCATGGTTAAGCCCATTCCTAAGTGTCCGGACAAGATACTAAATGCCCCCTCGGACAAGCTCAGTTGATCCAAGGGCTCCCTGGCCGATGCAGTGGTGGTGGTAGCAGCCACCAAGGTGGAGCTGGTCCAAGAGAGCTCCTTGGTCCATCCTTCAGACAGGGAGTCTAGAGCGGTGGACCGCTTTGGGAACGGAGTGTACACTTCAGCCACCTTTGCTCTGCATGCGCTGAATTATTTGACACGTCACCAGACTGCATTGAGACCTGGTTAAGGAACTCTCTGCATCTTCCCCGGGGTCCATGTCTGAGGAGGAGGTCTTTTCTTCCTGACAGGCCACCCTCGCAGCCATTTCTAACACATCCATGAGGCTACTTTCTCATGCGACTGAGGATACCTCGGGGGCAGGTGGGACAGGAGTTGCTATTAGGTGGCACATATGTCTCTGGCTTTGTGCCTTTTCAGAACCCTTTAAGAAACTGTTGTTCACGAACACTTGCTTTGATGGGTCTACTTTGTTTGGCCCTACTGTTTATGACACATTTACCCGGAGCGAGAAAGATGGGAAGACCTTGTCTGCCACTGGGATCCACTTCTCTATCCCACAGTGGACATATTCTAGGAACCAGCACTGGGGAAAGAAGTTGTGGTTTTGAAATTCTTAAGGCTTTTCCCAGGACGTTCAGGGTCAACCTTCCCGCACAGGGGCAGTGGAGGGGGAGGAGATGACAGACGCCATCCGCATGGCAGAGGAGTCAGAGGAACCAAGGATCTCAAGATTCATTCTCAGACAGACCTTTTCAGCAGTCCTGAGAGATTGGCCCAACTGCTCTATTCTGGAGGCAGTCGGGGGGTGTCTCACTCTGCACCAAACAGCCTGGGAATCCATCACAAGTGATCTTTGGGTGCTTCAGATAAAATCCAGAGGTTATTCCATCCTGTTTCTTCATCTCCGCACTCCAAAGAGAAACCTCCCGGATGTTCCACCCGTTCAGCGGGAGGCAGCAGCTGTGGAAATCACCAGGCTGCTCGAAAGGCAAGTCATCCAGCTCGTCCCCCAGACCAGGCATTTATTCCAGGTTCTTTTTGGTGCCAAGGAAAACGGTGGGGGGGACTTCAGACCAATTCTGGATGTTACTGCCCTGAACCTGTTAATTGCCCAAATTAAGTTTCTGATGGTCACTCTCCAGTCCATTCTTCCCTTTTTGCAGGATGGATGTGCCCGTTGGATGTTCAGGATGCATATTATCACATAAAAATGAACAGGTGCTCCAGAGGGTTCCTTCGCTTCTGTCCAGGAGCCAGTCATTTCCAATTCAGAGTAGTCCCCTTTGTACTCACCGCAGCCCCCCCCCCCCCCCACTGGATATTTACCAAAGTGATGGCGGTAGTGGCAGCTCAGTTGAGACTGCAGGGATTTCAGGTCTTTCAATACCTGGACGATTGGCTCCTCACCACTCTCTCCAGGCATCAACGTCTTCACACCAGGGATTACCTTTTTTTTCTAGCTCCTTCCCTTGGCATAATGATCAATCTGGCAAGTGTTGGATTTCATGGGCGCTCAGTTGGACGCATTACAGGGCAGGGTGTTTCTCCCTCCAGACAGGTTACTATTGCTCCAACAGCATGTGAAGTCTCTTCTACAAACCTTGTACCCCCAGCAGGTATTATTCTTTGGACGTTTTGGTCCATGGCAGCCGCGATAACCTTATTGCCAACTGTTAGACTACACATGAGGTTTCTACAATGGACCCTAGTAGTACAGTGGTCTCTGTTTGACCTTCCTGTCTCGTATCCGGTTTGATTTTCCTTGGCCTGTCAGGATTCTCATCAATGGTGGCTTCAGTGTCCGGACCTCCTTCTGGGCCACCAATTTGTTCTTCCCCCTCGATCATGGTGACCATGGACACCTCCCATCTCAGGTGCAGGGGGGGGTGTTGCATAGGACAGATGGTCCAAGGCACATGGTCCCCTTTGGAGACCAATCTGCATGTCAGTGTCCTGGTGATGAGAGCAGTGCTTCTGGTGTTGCAAGCTCTTCAAGCCTTTCTTCCCATCGGGACAATTGCTATCTTAGATGGACAACATGTCCATTGTCTGGTATATCAACAAACGAGGGGCTGACCAGATCTTATTCCCTTTGCCATGAGGCCATGAGACTGTGGGAGTGGGTGATCTCTTCCAACCATTTTGTGGTGGCAACACACATTCTGGGGAAGACCAACATTCTAGTGGACAGGCTGAGCAGAACCATTCTGATGCCCTGCAAGTGGTCTCTGAATCCATCAGTGTCAGAAATGAATTTTGGGATGTGGGGGCATCCTTGCTGCGATCCCTTCGCCTGTCCTTCCAGTGCAAAGTGCAGTGAGGTTTTGCCCTAATCCCCCCCCTGGTGGAGTCATCCAGGGACACTCTAGTCCATGCTTGGCCCTCCAGTCTATTTTACGCTTACCCTCCTCTACTTCTAATCCCAAAGTTACTTCAGAAAGTGTAGTGGTAGAAGAGCAAGGTCATCCTCAATGCCCATTTTTGGCCTTGCCAAGTTTGGTTCCCCACTCTTTGATCTCATCTGGTGTGTCTGCCCTGGACTTTGGATCTGGTTCTGGATCTCATCTCTCACCTGTCAGGTGTTTTGTATCCAGACTTAGCGTGAAACTCTCCGCTTGGCTGCTCCAGTTCCTTTGATGGCCAGGAGTACCGGGATCTCTTCACCAGTCAAAAAGATTTTGGTTGCAGCACACAAGGGCTCTACTAGGAAAATGTACTCCAGTTAATGGAAACGTTTTTCCATCTGGGCATTGCAGCTTAAAATATTTCATTTTACAGCCCCTTTTCCTGCCATTGTAGATTTCCTAACCCATACTTTCCACAATGGGGCTAGTTTTTCTACGATTAAAGTTCAGTTGGCAGCCATCTCGTGTTTCCTTGTGGGGGAAAATTCTGCCTCCTTGGCTTCTTCTCAACTATGCAAAGCCTTTCTGAGGGCTCCTCAGGCCACCATTCAGTGTCCCCACTCCACCTTGAGATCTCACGTTGGATGTTCATCGTGTTACACTGCTGCAGTCATTACACTTGGGTTATCCTGCCGTCAGGCGGTCCCGCAGTCGGCCAGAGTTCCAAAGTCTTGGTCCGGCGTCGGTTGCTGTCGTTTCTTCCCTGACATCAGTGCCCCAGGGGTATAGAAGATGCATCCGATGCCATTTTCTTCAGTCTTTCTTGCCGTGCGGTGCCCGAAGCAGAAGCAGTTCGCAAGTGCCGGTTGGCCGACTCCTGAGATTTTCGAAGTCAAATTTCAGATCCGAAGTCTTCAATAAATCTAAGTATCCCGTTGGGGAAACTTTTTTTCTTGCCTCAGACCAATGTCAGAAAAAGTTAATAATTGTATTTCTTGTGGGAAGCAAATACCTCATAAGGACTTCCACTCTTACTGTATTCCATGCCTAGGCCCTGACCATGATGTCACTAGTTGTCGGTTTTGTGCTACATTTAACAAATGCACTATAAAAAGACATTTTGATTTTGCTTTGCACTACTTTGGTCGAAGGTTCAATTATACTATGCCCTCGGATCTACCGATGACCGCAATTCCGAAAAAACACAAAGACAAGGATAAAGACAGGCATCAGAGGTCCAAAACTGACGACGAAACCTAGGCCAGTCGCCTGTTCTCAGTGAGGCGCTTTTGCAGTCCCTGCCGCCCGCTACCTCAGAGCCACAGGCCACCTCCGACTCCCACGTGGAGACAACTAGACCTCTGGAAACTCAAGGTATTGGGCCTACGGAAACTAATCCCTCAGATGGGTCCAGAGCCGCTGAGCAGGCATCGGCTTCTGAGGGTGTTTCCAGACCTTCACAACTTACCATTAAAGCAACAGCCGAGACAAAAGTACCATTAAAGACAAAGAAGCAAGTACTGTATTCTCCTGGACAGTCCTCCATGCCTAAGAAACAGATGCTTAAAATGGCCGAAGACCTCATTACTCTAATCAGGGGTTCCCATCCCCCTCCTGAGAAAAGGCCTGGGCAGGATACAGACTATGGTTCCTCTGATCAGGTTTTCATTTCCTCTGATTCCTCTTCAGACCAGGGATACTCTCTACCCCCCTATGAGGACTCTGATGCTGAAGAATCTATCCCTTCAGCCTCTCCTCCTGAGGATTATTCTTTTGGGGAAACTTTACATACCATGAGGGAGCATTTCCATTGGGAAAGTCAGGATTATTCAGAATCCAAGAAAAGCCTCAGGGATTTCCTTTTATTGCCTCAGCACAGGCCCCTGGCTATTCCGCCTGTGCTAGATATTGTGGATGATGTGTTCTCTGAATCCAGCTTATCTCCTGATTCTTTGCCCCCTGCACCAGCCAAGCCAGATAGGTGTTATAGAGTCCCTGACCCTCACAAGTTTCTTTATAAAAACCCTTCTGCTGATCCAGAAACTATTTCCCAGGGTCCAAAAGGGGTTAAGGCTTCCATTGCAAAAAATCCAGTACCCTCTGACAGAGATTCCTGAGCTTTGGATAGATGGGGGAAGAAAGTTTACACTTCTGCAACTTTAGCAGTAA
The DNA here is from genome assembly GCF_019279795.1 of Protopterus annectens. Lineage (NCBI taxonomy): Eukaryota > Metazoa > Chordata > Ceratodontiformes > Protopteridae > Protopterus > Protopterus annectens. The sequence goes on from NC_056727.1 coordinate 129,002,753, forward strand.
GGGCTTTAAATTGCCAGTTTCACATGCTTAATTACCAACAATATTTAATGGCTCTGTTAAAACAGAAAATGCTTGCAAGCTCAGAAGCTCCTGACTGTAAAGAAATGCAGGATTTATTGCATGCAGTTGAACAGGTGGGAAAACATACTCTGCAATGTGGTTTTGATTCTTTAGAGGCTTCTTGTAGAGCCGCAGTTACAGGTTCTGTGATGCGAAGACATGCTTGGTTAGAAGAACAGAGTATACCTGATCATGTTAAGGCAAAATTATTGGATGCTCCTTTACAGCATGATACCTTGTTTGGTGCTAAGGCAGAAGAGGTGTTAAAGAAAATGGAGGATAAAGCTAAATCTATGCAACCAGTCAAGGATTTCTTACAGGTTCAGTCACCTCGATTTAGCAGAAATTGGCCAACAAAGAATTGGTCCTTTCCAGTGTCAGACAGGCCACAGAGAGGCAGATACAGACGCCCAAGAGGCAGATCTCAACCCCAAGGCTCTAACAGACAACGACAGTGGGGCACCTCAACCCCAAAAGGAGGTGAGGACAAGTCTCAACCTTACAGGAAACAATCCCAATGACTTCCACCTTCGTACGGCAAGCACTTCCCTTTTGGCAGCCCCCTTAGGGGGGAAACTAGCACTTTTTTCTCAAAACTGGCAAACAATCACCCAAGACAAATGGGTTCTGAATATTGTGTCTCAAGGTTACAGGTTCCACTTTCATACTTTACCAAGGCTAAAAGGAATGCCAGACCTGCCACACAATCAGTGGGCAGAGGCACAAAAACAAATTTTAGCTCTCATGGACATGAGAGCTATTCAGAAAGTACCACAACAGGAACAAGGACAAGGATTTTACTCAAGACTCTTCCTGGTCCCCAGAAAGGACAAGGCCTGGAGGCCCATACTAGACCTTTCAATTCTAAATACTTATCTGGATATTCCGAAATTCAAAATGTTGACATTACAGCAGCTTCTACCCATGCTGGGCAAGAAGGCTTGGCTTATTACTCTGGACCTCAAAGAGGCATACTTGCATGTCCCTATCGGACAAAATTGCAGAAGATACCTCGGATTCAAAGCTGGTACAATGCACTACCAATTTTCTGCACTGCCCTTTGGCTTATCTACTGGCACCAGTAATTGCATTTTGCAGACAAAAAGGAATTCAAATATATCTATACCTGGACGACTGCCTCATTCAAGCAGAGACAAAGGACATTCCTCTACAGCATCTGGCGTTTGTAAAAAGGTTGCTAATTTCTCAAGGGTACACAGTAAACGAAAATAAGTCAAAACTAGTGCCCTTACAACAGATTATATTCCTAGGTGCCAGCTTAAATACAATGGCCCAGATGGCTTATCTCACGCCAGACACACAAGTACAACTAACTCAATATTTTCAATTACTGGCAAAAACGTCCCATCTCCCTGCAAGAAAAATTCTGCAGGCCCTGGGATTCTTGGCATCCTGCATGCTACTAATACCATATGCCAGACTGCATATGCGGAAATTGCAATGGTACCTAAAAAGTGTTTGGACTCAACACTCTCACAGTTTAGAAGCAGTAATACCAATGATTCCCTGCCTACAACAGGGGTTTCGATGGTGGGCACAGGCATGTCACCTAAACAAGGGTCAGCTTTTTACCCTACCCACAGCCAGACAGACTCTTAACAACAGATGCTTCGGATTATGCCTGGGGAGCACACATGGCAGGAAAATGCATTCAGGGCAAGTGGACCCAGACCAGATGCATCTTCACATCAATCAAAAAGAGATGTTGGCTGTTCAAAATGCCCTAACAGCTTTCATGGACCTTCTGCATCCAGGACAATTACTATTAAAGACAGACAACACCACAGTAATGTGATACATAAACAAGCAAGGGGACACTCATTCTTATCCCCTGTGCAGGCAAGCCATGACCTTGTGGAATACAGCTCTAATGTATCAAGTTCATCTGCAAGCACAATTCCTGCCTGGAAAGAAAAATACTCTGGCAGACGATCTAAGCAGAAATATCATGACCCTCACGAATGGAAATTGAATCCACAAATCTTCAGCATGGTAACGCAAAAAGATCTTTTTGCCTCCCGACTGAATTGCCAACTACAAAAATTCTGCACAAGGACTTATGACACACAAGCATGGAAAATGGATGCTCTCTCTTTCAACTGGAAAAGCCTAAAAGTTTATGGCTTCCCACCACTGCCTCTCCTTTCAAAGGTACTCTTAAAAGCCAGACAAGAAAAAACACAGATGATCCTGATTGCTCCAGACTGGCCACGCCAGCACTGATACCCAATCTTAAAGAACTTAGCTCAAGGCCCACCATGGATTTTGCCTCAAATTCCACACCTTCTGACTCAGCAAAACAGTCAGATCCTGCACGGTCAGCTCAAAACCCTAAACCTGGCTGCATGGCAGATTCATTAGTCAAACAGGCAACACCTCTCTCTAAAGCTGTTATGGGTGTCATTTTGGAGGCTAGGAGGCCTAGCACCAGGAAAGCTTATTCAGAAAAATGGAAGAGATTCTGTGCCTGGAACCAGGCTCAAAGCCTTGACCCTCTCGTCCCAAACATTTCTCAGATTTTACAATACTTAACTGAGATGCTGGACAAAGGCCTATCCTTCTCATCAGTTAAGATCCACGCCTCTGCCATTTCAGCACATTACAACACGGATCCTCCTTTATTCTCTCATCTCTTGCTAAAGAAGTACCTCAGAAGGGCTAAAAACGTAAGACCGCCCCAGAGAGCACCAACACCAACTTGGGACCTCAATTTCATTTTGGAAAAGCTGACCCTGACACCTTTTGAGCTAGCCAATACAGCCGATCTAAAATTTTTATCATGGAAAACAGCTCTGCTCCTGGCAGCAACTTCAGCGCGAAGAGTCTCAGAGCTACAGGCATTAATGGCAGTGGAACCTTTTATAATTTTTCATCAGGACAGGGTTTCTTTAAGGACAAAACCCTACCTTTATGCCAAAGGTGGTATCCAGTGTGGCTCTTAACCAAACCATCCATTTGTCAACTTTTTATCCAAACCCCCAGAATAAAGGGGAGAAACTTCTGCACTCTTTGGACATACACAGGCAGCTACACTTCTACTTGGACAAAACAAAAGCTTTCAGGAAAACTGAGCAACTGTTTGTAGCATATGCTGCAGGATCACAGGGCAAGGCTATCTCAAAGCAGACTATATCCAAATGGATAGGACATTGTATTTGTTACTGCTACACACAGCATGGAAAATCAGTCCCTAATAATATTAGGCCACATTCCACCAGGGCAACAGCCACTTCAACAGCCTTTCTCAGAGGAGTACCTGCCAAGGAAATTTTGGAGGTTGCAACTTGAAGTTCAGTGCACACCTTTACCAAGCATTACCACTTGCCTCTTTACTCTAAATCCAGAGCAGGATTTGCCACTGCAGTTCTGCAGGGCCTAATAGCCAATCCTAACTCTTTATAGACCAGCTACCCAACCTTAGCTTTGAGATTCTACCCAAGTGTAATGACTGCAGCAGTGTAACACGATGAACATAGTACAGTTCTGTACCTACCATAAATGTAGATGTTCGAGTGTTCACACTACTGCAGACCAGGTTACCCTCCCTCCATCCCCTCTGAACTAGCTGGACTTAACTATGCCTTTCTATCCTATACAACCTTTGTGGTGTATTTGCTTCTAACTGAAGGTATTGTTTTTATTTTATATGTATATTTTTTATTAGCAATATGTATTGCCTACCTACTTGGGGGCACCTGACATCTGGGGCAAGAAAAACTAAAGAAAATGGCGTCGGATGCATCTTGTATACCCCTGGCGCACTGACGTCAGGGAAGAAGTGACAGCAACCGACGCTGGACCAAGACTTTGGAACTCTGGCCGACTGCGGGACCTCCTGACGACAGGATAACCCAAGTGTAATGACTGCAGCAGTGTGAACACTCTAACATCTACATTTATGGTAGGTACAAAACTGTACTTTTTACAGGCCTTAGACTCTCTCCTCCTTTTGAAATAGCAGCCACCGTAGATTTACAATTTTTGTCTTGGAAGGTAGCCTTCTTGGCGGCTATCACTTCTGCCAAGCGGGTATCTGAATTGCAGGCGTTGTAAATTAAACCTCCTTATCTTGTCTTCCATAAGGACAGAGTGGTTCTTCTTACCAACCTCTCTTTTATGCCAAAAGTGGGCACCGAAGCCAATAACAAAAAAGTGATTAATTTACCAGTTTTCTTCGCAAGTTATCATAACAGAGGGGAGTACAAATTACATTTGCTTGATGTCCATAGACAGGTGCGTTTTTATTTGGATTGAACCAAAAATCTTCAAAAGTGTGATCAACTTTTGTATGTTTTTCTAAGGCCTGTTTGGGAAAGCCTATTTCCAAGATGACTCTTGCCCATTGGATTTCCAGCTGCATCTGTACGGTGTATTGTTCTAAAGGTTTGCCCTTACCTGGCCTTGTTCAGGCACATTCTAACAGGTCAGTGTCTACTTCTGCGGCCTTTTGGTCCAGAGTTCCTATTGACGATATTTGTTCGGCTGCCACTTGGTTCTCTTCTCATATGTTCATCTCCCATTACAAATTGGGCATTCTCTCCAGGAGCAGGGTGTCCTTTGGCTCTGCCGTGCTTCGGAACATCCTTCCATGAGGGCCTCCCAAGATTTTGGTAGCTAGGGAACTCTGTCCCATAGGTTGAAGACCAAATGAAAAACAGCAACTTCAGATGAAAAAGTTATGTACTTACCATAACGTTCTGAGTTGTTGCTTTTCATTTGTCTTCAACCTTCCCTCCCTCCTTCTCCCTACTTTTGGGCTGTGTTGTGGACTGGACAGATGCAGGCACAGGCTGTTTCTTGGTCCTGGTTGAGTCTGGTGCATCTCCCTCCCTATAATAGTCGAGGGTTAAGTTTTTTCTGCTGTGGGATGGATGGTTCTGTCCTGCAGCAAACATAGTCTGAGGAGAAGAGGGAGACTGGGGCATTATTAGTAGGGGAGGAGCTTGGATTTTGGCTCCGATGCTGGAGTATACGGCTGAGTCGGCTCCGTACCAGATCAGAGTCTCGTAGGTTGAAGACTAATAAAAAGCAACAACTCATGGAAAGTTATGGTAAGTAGTACATAACTTCTTTTTATCAAACGCTTTAGAAATGTCTGCTACAGCTTTACAAATGTTTTTGTACATTTTTTTTAAAAGTCGCGCCTTCAGTTTCTGTTTGTAATTCTACATGTATTTTCTTTGTTGTTTCTTGAAAAAACTGCTTAAACTACATGTTCCTTCCATGGGTTATCATTCTGTCTTTTCTCATATTCACATAAAAAGTTGTCCGTGCTTTATGCAGTCTCAAAAATAATGTTACAAAACAGTTCTTTGTTAAAATAAAGGCTCTTACCTCATATGTCTTGATCTCCAAAGGAAGTATGTGTGTCCCACGCCCTCATATCTGTCCATTTTAGTACTTCTCTTACTTTGAACCCTTACAACAAATATTCTTTTAACACTTTTTCTTTTCTTTTTGTTCTTCACATCGAATAGCCATCTTTTTGTTCTTCACATCGAATAGCCACAGGCTGTGCAAATGTTCTCTTTGTAGGTGATGCTTCCTTCATAATGTTTTCAGTATCTTCAGCTTGAATCTTGTCCATTATGTCCCCCCTCCATGAAACGTTGTTCTCTGATTCACTTTGCCCTAACATTTCATTCAGTAAATCTTCCTGCAACCCATCCGACTGGAGTGTTGTAATAATACATTCCTTTCGAGAAGCAGTCTCCCTCAACTCAAATAATTGTTTTTGGAACAAAATCTCGGAATCCTCTACACATTTAACTTCCATAGAGCAGGTCGCCTCTTCTCCTTCTAGTAGCATTTCCATCTCACTCACCATCCTCCCAGTCACTATTGTGCATGAACGGGATGAGCGCACATACTCTTGTACAGCCAATCGTGAGTACAGCAAAACGAGTAGGGTAAGTTCCCCATTGCCCTGGCCAAATTTCCCCTTGTAGTATAAATACCACCTGAGCAGAGGCTGCTAGCCTAGTAGGACTAATCCAGTCAACAAAGGATAAATAACTAGAATAAAAAGATGGATGCTGCTAAAGGGAGGTATTATAGTTATGATGTAAACATTAGTGAAGCTACTGTAATAGTTCGGAAAGACTGAGCCTTAGTGAAGGAGTGGTATGGTGAGATTAGCAGATAAAGTTACATATAATGAAGTTAAAGGGAAAGGTGTAGCAGCAGGAATTTCAGCAAGTAAATCACAGCCTATAGAATGTGAAGAAATAAGGAAAGAACTGAAGCATATACAAGCAGCAAGTTTGGATGCTGAGTGAAGAAATTTGTGATCAAGAAGTGTGCCAAGATTGTTTTGCACTCTTAAAGTTCAACATCCGGATTGTCTTTTTGCAAAACAGTATAGCTCCTTTAGGAATTCAAGTAAGGGAGGACAAATTGAGCCATCTTTGGCATGAAACTGAATTGTTTGAACTTAGAAGTAACAAAGAATGTTTCTAAAAGTGCTAGAGCATCAGGGGTTGAATGAGACATTGTGGTAGACCTTTTAACGTGCAAGTAGTCAAGAGAAATAGATTTGGATATTAAGAAATGGCACTGTGGCACCACAACTAGTAAAAGACATACACAGAATGTGTTGATATTTAGGGAGGCATGCTAAATATAATGGTAAAATGGATTTTGACCTGGGGTAAGTTGGTATTTTATTGAAATTAAGCAGAAATAAAATTGTACATAATTCAAAAAAAATTTTTTTTTTTTTTTCCAGGCCATGGAAGAATTGCTAAATGTTCAGTTCTGGAAGGTTACTACTTGTGTTTGGAAATGAGACTGACATAGGGAATGCATATATGTGAAAAGGCTTTGGGAAATGTAATAAATGTACGCTCTTGGTCCCAGTTCCTTCTCAGTGACCCAGACTGTGAATTAACACAGCTTGCTTGACCAGAATCTGCTAGGAGTGATAAAAGGACACACGAACAAAGCAGAAGTGGTAGAAGAAGAGCAAGCAGAAAAAAAGCTGATGTAACTCTTAGCTAAGACAGAGTATGTAGAGGAAAATAAGGTTGAAAATATTGCTAAATGGGTAAATTAAAAATAATCTATTAATTCTGACAGTGTACATGGTGTTTGTGTGTGTGTGTGTGTGTATATATATATATATATATATATATATATATATATATATATATATGTATATATATATATATATATATATATATATATATATATATATATATATATATATATTTAAAAAAGTGGTAAGGATGGAGAAATTAATAGGAAATTGAAGTAATGGTGAAAGACTGTAGTCATCATGGTATTACTTCTTAGCCTTTTGGTTAAGGTTATATGTAGGTATACAAAGATAACTATTAAAAAACAATGCAAATAAATACAGCAGTTAGGTGTGAAATGTGTGTAAATATTGAGGAAAATAAGCATGTTAGGAGTTTTTACTGTTCATATCAGCAGTATACAAAGTTCTTTAAAGAAATAGAAGTTATTTGCATGCACTATACAAAATGTATTGCAGACGTAATGTTAAGTTACCCATAAGGTTTTTTTTTTTTTTTTTTTTGGGGGGGGGGCTTATGTGGTCATAAGAACAGAAGAATGTTCAGAGTTCTTTATTTTAAGAAAGAAAGCAGTGTTATCCATGTGGAGCAGCATAAGTTAATGTTGATATAAGGGAAAAGGGTGTAGGTTCTTAAAAATGTCTCCGTTTAAAGTAACGAAGACAAAATAATTTACTGACATTTAGGCTATATTGGATAATACAGCATACAAGTTAGTACGTGTAAAAGATTTCATTATGTTTTAAAAGGAAGAAATAAGTAGAAAAGACCATATAACAGAAGATCGTAATTTAAGAAAAGAGAAGACTTGTAAAGTAGGTCAGTTAAATACGCGGCACAGCCTGTGTTAAGATGTGAGAGAAAATAGAAGTAATATACTTGTAATGCTTTTAGACAGTGGTTCAGTTAGAAAAATGTTTTTTGTTGTTTTTTTTTCTGTCCCTTTTTATTTGCTGACCATTAAGCTGCCACCACCATTGTCCATTTTTCCCCATTAGCAGGGTGAGAACTGTTTGTGGCACGGCTGTAATATGGGGAGCCATGAGTTTATATAATTTTTCTGCCCTAATCCTTTCACAGCTAATGTTTGGACCTGTTAATGTGGCTGTAGTCTTGTGTTTCTGCCTATGCCAAATAAATGTTGCCACATCAGTGTGATTTGGTAAAGCTGTGTTCCTGACCCCTTGCACTGAATGCAGTACAAGTCTATATTCACGTGGTGCTGGCATTGCTGTAGGCCAGACCACATCACTCCCAGAGAAAGAGTGAGCTGAGGCTGGCTGCATCTCACCTGGTTCTTCCAGAGTTTGAATTACTGGTAGATCACTAGATTCATGGATCCAGCACACTATGTCCTCCCTTGCCCATAATGCCCCACCAACCTAACATACCTTAGATCTTGTTTGCCGCCATATCACCCAGACATGGATCTCCTACACCTGAGTGTTTAGGTGAAGTTTCAGTATCTTACAGTTGTACGTTTACTCCTTTTAAATTATATAAACATTTATTTGCCTTTCTCCCTTATTTCTTAATATTTTGAGTTCTGTCAGGCACTTCTTTTCATACTCCTTTTTTGTTTGGGTACTCAACAAGTTATTGGTACTTTTTGCTTCTTTCCCTGTAATCTTTTCTTTCCTTCTTAAAGAGAATATTTCTAGGTACCATTGTTGGCACATTTCTGTACTGTAGTATTAAAAAATATTTTGTTGTAGCTGAGTTTAAACCTTTCTTCTCTTAATTGTTTGTTTAGAATGGCAGGTAAATCAACTGGTTTTAAAATGCATTTCCTGTGGGCATAAGATCCCCAATACTGATACCCTGAAGGAAGGTGTTTACTGTTTGTGTGCTGCCCATTTAGAAACCGATTTCTCCATTTGTGCTGGCTTCAATTCCATGTTTATTAATGACTGGAAAATTGGTGCTCAAAGGCTTCTTCCCTCTTCCTCTTCTTCTGTAGCTATTGGGGCTCAAACTCCTTTCCTCTTACTTTTCTTTGCTAGCTACTGGGGCTTAAACTCTCTCCAAGATGTCTGAAAAGGGGAAGCCTGAATCAGCTCCAAAGGCTAAAGATCCTAAGAAGAGGCCCCCAGAATGTGAAAATCTAAAAAAAGTCAGATCCAACACCTTCCGATCCTGCTTCATTGAAGTCTAGGTCCCTTCAAAGCCGATCACCAAGGTTCTCGCCGGAGCCAGTCTCTCTTCTGTTCCACTCATCTTTTCTTCAAGAAACTCCAAGTAGACATTCCAGGCTACCATCTACTGTCTCCTCTCTTAGGTCTTCCAGGAGCTTGTCTGAAGTATAGGTGGATATGATGATGAGGAAGTTCCTCAAATCCAGATGGCGTAATCCGGGCTCAGTCTCCCATCAGATCTGTGAGCCGTAGTGTGCACAGTACATCTAACGTAGGCTACTTTTGGATGCAAGCCATAAAAGAGACATACGCGTGCACCATCCTCAGAACTTCTTTGCCGCCAGTCCTACACATCACCCTGCTGCCAGAAATGTTTTCTTCTATAAGGATAAGTGCCCTGTTGGAGAATCCTTTGTCTTTTGCTACACACCCTGACTCTCAACCTCTGGCTCTGAAAAAGCCAGACAGGTATTACAAAGTGCCTCAGGATTGCAATTTCCTTTTCAAGGCCCCTGTGGCAGACCCCTCTGTGATTTCAGTAGCCTCTGATAAGGCCTCCACATCACTTCCCTCTGCTTCCCTCCTCCCTTCAGACCAGGATAATAGACCGTTGGAGAGACTGGGTTAGAAAATTTATCCCTCAGCCACCTTAGCTTTCAGAGCCCTGAACTGCCAGACCCACATGACCATGTCACAGATCTCCAGGATAGTGTCAGACAAGATCCTACCTCCTTTGCAGACTGGCCTTACAGGCTTGGGATCTATCCTGCCTACTACAATTCTCTTCAGGCAGTTTACATCCCTTCCAATCAGAACTCTGTGGCAGACGCACACTGAGCTGATCCAGAACACAGGCCCACGAATGGATGCTTCACAGGGATGTGTTCCTGGACATTGTCCACCAGTGGGGTATTCCACAAATAGACTTGTTTGCCTCCCCTCTGAACAAACAACTTTCGAAATTTTGTGCCAGCGAACCACATCCTCAGGCACGGAAGGGTAGATACCCTATCAATCTCTTGGAAGGGAAATTTCTGTATGCATATCCTCCCCTATCACTCATTCAAAAAGTCCTGCTGAAAATTCAACAGGACAAACTATAAAATCTTGCTGGTGACTCCCTCTTGGCCAGGATGACACTGGATGTTCATCGTGTTACCCTGCTGCAGTCATCACACCAGGGTTATCCTGTCGTCAGGCGGTCCCGCAGTCGGCTGGATTTCCAAAGTCTTGGTCCGACGTCAGTTGCTGTCGCCTCATCCCTAACGTCAGTGCGCCAGGGGTACATATACTGCAACTGACACCATTTTCTTCAGTCTTTCTTGCCACGCTGTGCCCGAAGCAGAAGCAGTTCGCAAGTGCCGGTCGGCCGACTCCTGAGATTGTCGAATTCGAATTTCAGACCGAAGTCTTCTATAAAGCTGAGTACCCTGTTGGGGAAACTTTTCTTGCCTCAGACCGATGTCAGAAAAAGTTAACAATTGTATTTCTTGTGGGAAGCAAATACCTCATAAGGATATTCATTCTTATTGTATACCTTGCCTAGGCCCTGATCACAACGTCACTTCTTGTCGTTTTTGTGCTAGGTTTAATAAGCGTACTATTAAAAGACGATTTGATTTCGCACAACACTTTTTTGGTAGAAAATTTCACTATAACATGCCGTCGGAGCTTCCGACTACTGGCGTGCACAAAAAGCGCAGGGACAAGGACCGACAGCCCAGGCCTAAGCCCGATTCCGAGGCCTCTGTTGATCCGGTCAATGGTTATCAGTGAGGCTCAGACGCAGCCCCTGACTACCGCAGTTCTGGAACACGAGACCGCTACGGATATTTTGACGGAATGTACTAGGCCGACACAGCCTTTTACTTCAGGCCCTTCCGACGATTTACCTTCCAAGGACGTCGGTGCTTCAGAAACGCCATCGGTTTCTGAAGGCGTATTCAGACCAACGACTCTTACATTCAAAACGTTTTCCAAATCGAAGACTCCTTCTAAATCAAAAAAGACTACACTTCAGTCTCCTGTTCAAGGCCCTATGCCTAAGAAACAGATGCTCAAAATGGCTGAAGATTTGATTTCTCTTATCAGGGGTTCTCAGCCTCCTCCTGACAAAAGGCCTAGACAAGAGGAAGATTCTGCTTCCTCTGAGCAACTGTCTATTTCTTCGGATTCCTCTGAGGACCAAGACTATTCCTTCTCTCCTTATGAAGATTCTGACGCTGAGGATTCTATTCCCTCAGCTTCTCCTCCTGAAGACTACTCTTTTGGGGAAACATTACACTATGAGGGAACATTTTCACTGGGAAGGTCAGGATTACTCTGATTCCAAGAAAAGGCTCAGAGTTTCTTTTACTCCCCCAACACAGACCTCTAGCCATCCCTCCTGTTTTGGACATTGTGAATGATGTCTATTTAGAATCCAGTTTCAACCCAGACTCTCTACCTCCTGCTCCGGCCAAGCCTGACAGATACTACAGAGTTCCTGATTCCCACAGATTTCTTTACAAAAGCCCAGTAGCTGACCCAGAGACCATCTCCCAGGGTCCCAAGAAGCCTAAGGCTTCCATGGCTAAAAACCCAGTACCTCCTGAAAGGGATTCAAGAGCACTAGACAGGTGGGGGAAAAAGGTTTACACCTCAGCCAAATTAGCTATGAGAGCACTAAATTGTCAGTTTCATATGCTTAAGTATCAGCAATTTCTGATTTCTCAGTTAAAACAAAAGATGACCTCCCTCCCTCAACAATCTGATTTGAAAGTAGTACAGGATTTGTTGCACGCCACTGAGCAGGTGGGCAAACATACCTTGCAATATGGGTTTGATTCTTTAGAGGCCTCCTGCAGAGCAGCTGTCACTGGATCAGTTATACGTAGGCATGCCTGGTTAAAGGAACAAAGTCTGCCTGATCATGTTAAAGCAAAACTACTAGAATCTCCCTTACAGCAGGATGTTCTTTTTGGAGTTAAAGCAGAAGAAGTTTTAAAGAAAATGGAAGATAAGGCGAAATCAATGCAGTCAGTCAAAGATTTCCTAGAAGTACAACCCCCTCGCTTCAGCAGAAACTGGCCAACAAAAAATTGGTCCTTTCCAGCCACTGACAGACTTCAGAGGGGTAAATACAGATGACCAAGGTGCAGAGGACAACCACAAGCCCAGTATAAACCTCGCCAATGGGACACTCCAACCCAGAAGGGAGGAGAAGACAGGTCTCAACCCACCAGAAGGCAAACTCAATGACTTGCACCTCAGCTGGCCAAACAAAGCTCTTTTGTCAGCCCCCTTGGGGGGGGGGGACTAGCACTATTTGCAGACAACTGGCACATGGTCACAAAGGACAAATGGGTCCTAGACATAATTTTACGAGGATACAGATTCCACTTTCACACCTTGCCAATGAAAAGAGGAATGCCAAACCTGCCACAAAATCAAAGGGCAGAGGCTCAAAAACAAATTACAGCTCTCATGACCATGGGAGCCATTCAGCGGGTACCAACTCAAGAGCAAGGCCAAGGATTTTACTCAAGGCTCTTTCTAGTACCCAGAAAGGACAATGCTTGGAGACCAATTCTGGACCTTTCAACTCTAAACACTTACTTACAAGTTCCCAAATTCAAGATGCTAACACTACAGCAGCTACTTCCCATGTTGGGCAAGGAAGCATGGCTGGTAACGTTGGACCTCAAGGAGGCATACCTGCATGTCCCTATCAGACAAAGTTGCAGAAGATACCTCCATTTCATTGCAGGTTCAACCCATTATCAATTCTCTGCACTGCCCTTTGGCTTATCTACTGCGCCCAGAGTTTTCACAAAATGCCTGGCACCAGTAATTGCATACTGCAGACAAAGAGGAATTCAAATATATCCATACTTGGACGACTGCCTCATCCAAGCAGAAAGAAAAGACATTGTCTTACATCATCTGGCTTTTGTGAAGCATCTACTAAATTGTCTGGGGTACACAGTAAACGAAAAGAAGTCAAAACTAGTACCCTCACAAAAAATCACATTCCTGGGTGCCAGCTTGGACACAAACGCCCAGAAGGCTTATCTTACACCAGAAAAGCAACTTCAACTGACTCAATATTTCAAGACAATGGCAACAAAGACCCAATTAACTGCAAGAAAAATTCTGCAGGCTTTGGGCTTCATGGCATCTTGCATTCTGATAATACCATTTGCAAAACTGCGTATGAGGAAATTACAGTGGTACCTAAAAAGTGTATGGTCTCAACATAGCCACAGCTTGGACACAGTGATATCTCTCATTCCCTGCCTTCAACAGGAATTTCTATGGTGGGCACAGGCATGTCACCTCAACAAGGGTCAGCCTTTCACCTTGCCCCCAACCAGGAAAACTATCACAACAGATGCTTCAGACTATGCCTGGGGGGCACACTTGGCAGGGCAATGCATTCAAGGCCTATGGACTGCAGAACAAAGAAAACTGCACATAAATCAAAAAGAGATGCTAGCTGTACAGAAAGCTCTGACAGCCTTCAAGGATCTACTACAGCCAGGACAACACCACTGTAATGTGGTACATAAACAAACAAGGGGGCACACATTCCTACCCTCTTTGCAGGCAAGCAATAATTTTATGGAACACAGCTCTGGCCTACCAAGTCCAGTTACAAGCTCAATTCCTGCCAGGACAGAAAAACACATTGGCAGACGACCTAAGCAGAATATCAAAGATCCCCACGAGTGGAAACTAGACCCACAAATATTTACAATAATAACTCAAAAATGGGGCCTTCCAAATATAGACCTGTTTGCCAGTCCTCAAAACTACCAACTGACAAAATTCTGTACAAGGACATTCCACCATCAAGCGTGGAAAGTGGACGCTCTCTCCTTCAGTTGGAAAAACCTGACAGCATATGCCTTTTCTCCATTACCTCTTCTCACAAAGGTTCTTTTGAAGGTCAAAAAGGAGAAACCTCGACTGATTCTCATAGCCCCAGGCTGGCCACGACAGCACTGGTACCCGCTATTGAAGAATATGGCTCACAGCCCACCATGGATATTGCCTCAAATACCTCATTTGCTCACGCAGCAAAACAAACAAATTCTACACAGCCAGCTCAAAACCTTAAACCTGGCTGCATGGCAAATCAATTAAGCATCCAACCAGCCCCTCTTTCACAAGCAGTACTGGATGGTTATTCTGGAAGCCAGGAGGCCACGTACCAGGAAGGCTTACTCGGACAAATGGAAAAGGTTTTCTGCTTGGAACCAAGCTAAAGGCCAAGACACAACTCAGCCTCATATGCCTCACATTCTGCAGTATTTAGCTGAGATGTTGCACAAAGGACTTTCCTTCTCCTCAATTAAAATCCATGCTTCAGCTATTTCAGCTCACTACGACACAAATCCACCTTTATTTTCAAATCCTCTTCTAAGGCAGTTCCTCAGTGGGGCAAAAAACATTAGACCACCTAGAAGAGCTCCTATACCAACATGGGACCTCAACTTTGTTCTGGAAAAACTAACGCTACCTCCCTTTGAACCAGCTTTCGCTGCAGACCTTCAGTTCCTATCTTGGAAGACTGCCCTGCTCCTGGCAATAACTTCTGCCAGGAGAGTCTCAGAATTACAGGCACTTATGGCAGTGGAACCTTTCCTCATTTTTCATCAAGACAGAGTTTCTCTACAAACTAATCCTTCCTTCATGCCTAAGGAGGTTTCCAGTGTAGCTTTAAATCAAACCATCCACCTACCCACTTTCTTCCCCAATCCACAGAACAAAGATGAGAGACTCCTGCATTCCTTGGACATTCACAGGCAGCTTCGTTACTACTTGGATAAAACTAAGGCTTTCAGAAAAACTGACCAGCTCTTTGTATCCTATGCTACAGCTTCCCAAGGGAGGGCCATATCCAAGCAAACCATTTCTAAATCGATAGGCCATTGCATACGGTTCTGCTATACCCATCATGGGAAACCAGTTCCCCCTACCATTAGATTCCACTCTACCAGGGCAACAGCTACCTCTACAGCCTTTCTCAGGGGGGTTCCTACCAAGGAAATTTTAGAAGCTGCAACTTGGAGTTCTGTACACACCTTCACCAAGCACTATCACTTACCTCTTTATTCTAAGTCCAGGGCGGGCTTCGCCACTGCAGTTCTGCAGGGCCTCATTGCCTCCACTAACCCTCTGATACCTCCACCCTACCTTAGCTTTGGGACTCAACCCAAGTGTGATGACTGCAGCAGGGTAACACGATGAACATAGTACAGTTTTGTACCTACCATAAATGTAGATGTTCGAGTGTTCACCCTGCTGCAGTCCATGTTACCCTCCCTCCAACCCCTCTGATCTACTGGCTAAAATCTCTGCTATGCCTTACTGATGTATTTGCTTATAGCTGAAGGGATTTTGTGTTTGTACAGTGTTCTCACCATTTTGTACTAATTTGGATCATCTTTTTGGGGGTACCTGACATCTGGGGCAAGAAAAACTGAAGAAAATGGAGTCTGTTGCAGTATATGTACCCCTGGTGCACTGACGTCAGGGATGAGGCGACAGCAACCGACGTCGGACCAAGACTTTGGAAATCCGTCCGACTGCGGGACCGCCTGACGACAGGATAACCCTGGTGTGATGACTGCAGCAGGGTGAACACTCTAACATCTACATTTATGGTAGGTACAAAACTGTACTTTCCCCCTTCTACATCTAGCGAAGGGCAGTCACCATAAGTTCTCTCACAGAGTGGACGTAGTCTCTCAGAACAAGGGCTCATTCATCTAGCCACAATTGGAAACTCTCCCAGTGACCCTGTGGGTGAGAGCCGTGATTCCTTTCAGCCACCTTTATTCTGAGGACATGCTTCAAGTGCTGCAGGAGGCCTGGAAACCCATTACCAGAAAATCTTACCTTTCCAAATGGAAGAGGTTTTTCCTTTGGTGTCTTGCTAGAAGCCTGGACGTGCTTATGGTGGATCCCCCTATGGTTCTGTCATTTGTGTGAATTGCTTGATGCAGGGTTAGCTTATTCCACCATAAAAGCGCGTTTGTCAGCTATCTCTGCTTGTCTGATGATTTCCCATCCTGTAGCTTCCAGATTTGAGACCAAACAATTCCTTGATGGCATCCTCCACATTAGACCTCCCAGGAGATCTGTTGCTCCCCCTGGGATCTTAACTTTGTGCTAGAGAAACTGACTCATGCGCCTTTTGAGCCAGCCTCTTCTAGCTCCTTCAAACACTGTACCTGGAAAACTGTTCTGGTGGCTGTTACCTATGCCAGGCGGGTTTCAGAATTAAGTCCTTGTGGCTTCTCCCCCTTTCTTGTCCTTCCACAAAGACAGGGTTTCCCTTCGCACTAACCCTTCCTTCATGCCAAAGATCTTTAATGAATTGTCCTTAAACTAAGCCATTCACCTCCCTACCTTTTCCCTTCTCCCCAGAGCAGTAGTGAGAGGATCCTGCACACACTTGATGTACAAAGACAACTCGGGATGTTCATCGTGTTACACTGCTGCAGTCATTACAGTTGTGTTATCCTGCCGTTAGGCGGTTTCGCAGTCGGCCAGAGTTCCAAAGTCTTGGTCTGACGTCTGTTTCTGTCGCTTCTTCTCTGACGTCAGTGCGCCAGGGGTATATAAGATGCATCCGACACCATTTTCTTCAGTCTTTCTTGCCGCACGGTGCCCGAAGCAGAAGCAGTTCGCAAGTGCCGGTCGGCCGACTCCTGAGATTTTCGAAGTCGAATTTCAGATCCGAAATCTTCAGTAAAGCTAAGTACCCCGTTGGGGAAACTTTTTTCTTGCCTCAGACCGATGTCAGAAAAAGTTAATAATTGTATTTCTTGTGGGAAGTAAATACCTCATAAGGACTTCCACTCTTACTGTATTCCATGCCTAGGCCCTGATCACGACGTCACTAGTTGTCAGTTTTGCGCTAGATTTAACAAATGCACTATAAAACGACATTTTGATTTTGCTTTGCACTACTTTGGCCGAAGGTTCAATTATACTATGCCGTCGGATCAGCCGACTACCGCAGTTCTTAAAAAAACGCAAGGACAAGGATAAAGGCAGGCATCAGAGGTCCAAAACAGATGACAAAGCCTCTTCTAGGCCAGTCACTGGTTTGCCGGTTCTCAGTGAGGCGCTTTTGCAGCCCCTGACACCTGCCACCTCAGAGCCACAGGCCACCTCCGACTCCCACATGGAGACAACTAGGCCTGTGGAAACTCAAGGTATTGGGCCTACGGAAACTAATCCCTCAGATGGGTCCGGAGCCGCTGAGCACGTTCTGAGGGTGTTTTCAGACCTTCACAACTTACCATTAAAACAACAGCTAAGACAAAAACACCATTAAAGACAAAGAAGCAAGTACAGCTTTCTCCTGGGCAGTCCTCCATGCCTAAGAAACAGATGCTTAAAATGGCCGAAGACCTCATTACTCTAATCAGGGGTTCCCATCCCCCTCCTGAGAAAATGCCTAGGCAGGATACAGACTATGGTTCCTCTGATCAGGTTTCCATTTCCTCTGATTCCTCTTCAGACCAGGGATACCCCCCCCCCCCATGAGGACTCTGATGCTGAAGAATCTATCCCTTCAGCCTCTCCTCCTGAGGATTACTCTTTTGGGGAAACTTTACATACCATGAAGGGAGCATTTCCATTGGGACAGTCAGGATTATTCAGAATCCAAGAAAAGGCTCAGGGACTTCATTTTATTGCCTCAGCACAGGCCCTTGGCTATTCCGCCTGTGTTAGATATTGTGGATGATGTGTTCTCTGAATCCAGCTTATCTCCTGAGTCTTTGCCCCCTGCACCAGCCAAGCCAGATAGGTATTATAGAGTCCCTGACTCTCACAAGTTTCTTTATAAAAACCCTTCTGCTGACCCAGAAACCATTTCCCGGGGTACCAAAGGGGTTAAGGCTTCCATTGCAAAAAATCCAGGCCCTCTGACAGAGATTCTTGAACATTGGATAGACGGGGGAAGAAAGTTTACACTTCTGCAACTTTAGCAGTAAGGGCTTTAAATTGCCAGTTTCACATGCTTAAGTACCAACAATATTTAATGGCTCAGTTAAAACAGAAAATGCCTGCAAGCTCAGAAGCTCCTGACTATAAAGAAATGCAGGATTTATTGCATGCAGTTGAACAGGTGGGAAAACATACTCTGCAATGTGGTTTTGATTCTTTAGAGGCCTCTTGTAGAGCCGCAGTTACAGTTTCTGTGATTCGAAGACATGCTTGGTTAAAAGAACAGAGTTTACATGATCATGTTAAGGCAGAATTATTGGATGCTCCTTTACAGCATGATGCCGTATTTGGTGTTAAGGCAGAAGAAAATGGAGGATAAAGCTAAATCTATGCAAACAGTCAAAGATTTTTTTACAGGTGCAGCCACCTCGATTTAGCAGAAATTGGCCTACAAAGAATTGGTCCTTTCCAGTGTCAGACAGGCCACAGAGAGGGAGATACAGACGCCCAAGAGGCAGATCTCAACCCCAAGGATCTATCAGACAACGACAGTGGGGTACCTCAACCACAAAAGGAGGTGAGGACAGGTCTCAACCTTACAGGAAACAGTCCCAATGACTTCCCCCTTCATATGCCAAGCATTTCCCTTTTGGCAGCCCTCTTAGGGGGAAAACTAGCACTTTTTTCTCAAAATTGGCAAGCAATCACCCAAGACAAATGGGTTCTGAATATTTTGTCTCAAGGTTACAGGTTCCACTTTCATACTTCACCAAGGCTAAAAGGAATGCCAAACCTGCCACAGAATCAATGGGCAGAGGCTCAAAAACAAATTTCAGCTCTCATGGACATGAGAGCTATTCAAAAAGTACCACAGCAGGAACAAGGACAAGGATTTTACTCAAGACTCTTCCTAGTCCCCAGAAAGGACAAAGCCTGGAGACCCATACTAGACATTTCAACTTTAATTACTTACCTGGATGTTCCGAAATTCAAAATGTTGACACTACAGCAGCTTCTTCCCATGCTGGGCAAGAAAGCTTGGCTTGTTACTCTGGAACTCAGAGGCATATGTGCATGTCCCTATCAGACAAGATCGCAGAAGATACCTCAGATTCAAAGCTGGTACAATGCACTACCAATTCTCTGCACTGCCCTTTGGCTTATCCTACTGCGCCCAGGATCTTCACAAAATGCCTGGCATCAGTAATTGCATTTTGCAGACAAAAAGGAATTCAAATATATCCATAGCTGGATGACTGCCTCATTCAAGCAGAGAGAAAGGACATTCTTCTAAAGCATCTGGCGTTTTTAAAAAGGTTGCTAATTTCTCTAGGGTACATAGTAAACAAAAAGAAGTCAAAACTAGTGCCCTCACAACAGATAATATTCCTGGGTGCCAGCTTAAATACAACGGCCCAGATGGCTTATCTCACGCCAGACAAACAAGGACAACTGACTCAATATTTTCAATTACTGGCAAAAAAGTCCCATTGCCCTGCAAGAAAAATTCTACAGGCCCTGGGATTCATGGCATCCTGCATACTACTAATTCCATATGCCAGACTGCATATGAGGAAATTACAACGGTACCTAAAAAGTGTTTGGACTCCACACTCTCACAGCTTAGAAGCAATAATACCAATAATTTCCTGCCTACAACAGGAGTTTCGATGGTGGGCACAGGCATGCCACCTCATCAAGGGTCAGCCTTTCACTCTTTCCACAGCCAAGCAGACTCTAACAACAGATGCTTCGGATTATGCCTGGGGAGCACACATGGCAGGAAAATATATTCAGGGCAAGTGGACCACAGATCAAATGCATCCTCACTTCAATCAAAAAGAGATGTTGGCTGTTCAAAATGCCCTAACAGCTTTCAAGGACCTTCTGCATCCAGGACAATTACTATTAAAGACAGACAACACCACAGTAATGTGGTACATAAACAAGCAAGGGTACACTCATTCTTATCCCCTATGCAGGCAAGCCATGACCTTGTGGAACACAGCTCTTAACTTATCAAGTTCATCTGCAAGCACAATTCCTGCCAGGAAAGAAAAATACTCTGGCAGACGATCTAAGCAGAAATATCATGGACCCTCACAAATGGAAATTGAATCCACAAATCTTCAGCATGGTAACGCAAAAATGGGGATGCCCAGACATAGATCTTTTTGCCTCCCCACTGAATTGCCAACTGCAAAAATTCTGCACAAGGACTTACCACGCACAAGCGTGTAAAGTGGATGCTCTTTCGTTCAGCTGGAAAAGCCTAAAAGTTTATGCCTTCCCACCACTGCCTCTCCTTTTAAAGGTACTCCTAAAAGCCAGACAAGAAAAACCACAGATGATCCTGATTGCTCCAGACTGGCCACGCCAGCACTGGGACCCAATCTTAAAGATCTTAGCTCAAGGCCCACCATGGATTTTGCCTCATATTTCACACCTTCTGACTCAACAAAACAATCAGATCCTGCACGGTCAGCTCAAGACGCTAAACCTGGCTGCATGGCAGATTCATTAGTCACAGGCAACACCTCTCTCTAAAGCTGTTATGGATGTCATTTTGGAGGCCCTGAGGCTTAGCACCAGGAAATCTTACTCAGAAAAATGGAAGAGATTCTATGCCTGGAACCAGGCTCAAAACCTTGACCCTCTTGTCCCAAACATCCCTCAGATTTTGCAATACTTAACTGAGATGCTGGACAAAGGCCTATCCTTCTCATCAGTTAAGATCCACGCCTCTGCCATTTCAGCACATTACAACACGGATCCTCCTTTATTCTCTCATCCCTTGCTAAAGCAGTACCTCAGAGGGGCTAAAAACATAAGACCGCCCCGGAGAGCACCAACACCAACTTGGGACCTCAATTTTGTTTTGGAAAAGCTGACCCTGCCACCTTTTGAGCCAGCCAATACAGCTGATCTGAAATTTTTATCATGGAAAACAGCTCTGCTCCTGGCTGTAACTTCAGCACGAAGAGTCTCAGAGCTACAGGCTTTAATGGCAGTGGAACCTTTTATAATTTTTCATCAGGACAGGGTTTCTTTAAGGGCAAACCCTACCTTTATGCCAAAGGTGGTATCTAGTGTGGCTCGTAACCAAACCATCCATTTGCCAACTTTTTATCCAAACCCCCAGAATAAAGGGGGAGAAACTTCTGCACTCTTTGGACATACACAGGCAGCTACGCTTCTACTTGGACAAAACAAAAACTTTCAGGAAAACTGAGCAACTGTTTGTAGCATATGCTGCAGGATCACAGGGCAAGGTTGTCTCAAAACAGACTCTCCAAATGGATAGCACACTGTATTCGTTACTGCTACATACAGCATGGAAAATCAGTCCCTAATAACATTAGGCCACATTCTACCAGAGCAACAGCCACTTCAACAGCCTTTCTCAGAGGAGTACCAACCAAGAAAATTTTGGAGGCTGCAACTTGGAGTTCAGTGCCCACCTTTACCAAGCATTACCACTTGCCTCTTTACTCTAAATCCAGAGCAGGATTTGCCACTGCAGTTCTGCAGGGCCTCATAGCCAATCCTAACTCTTTATAGACCAGCCACCCAACCTTAGCTTTGGAATTCTACCCAAGTGTAATGACTGCAGCAGTGTAACACGATGAACATAGCACAGTTTTTTATCTACCATAAATGTAGATGTTCGAGTGTTAACACTGATGCAGTCCAGGTTACCCTCCCTCCATCCCCTCTGTCCTAGCTGGACTTATCTATACCTTTCTATCCTATACAACCTTTGTGGTGTATTTGCTTGTAATTGAAGTTGTTGTTTTTATTTCAGATATATGTTTTATTAGTAATATGTATTGCCTACCTACTGTGGGGCACCTGACATCTGGGGCAAGAAAAACTGAAGAAAATGGCATCGGATGCATCTTGTATACCCCTGGCGCACTGATGTCAGGGAAGAAACGACAGCAACCGACGCCGGACCAAGACTTTAGAATTCTGGCCGACTGCGGGACCGCCTGACGTCAGGATAACCCAAGTGTAATGACTGCAGCAGTGTGAACACTCGAACATCTACATTTATGGTAGGTACAAAACTGTACTTTTTAACTGCACAAGACCAAACCTTTTAAAAAATCAGACCAACTGTTTGTGTCATTCCACCCCAGAGCTCTGGGATTGCCTGTGTCCAAACAGACCATCTCCAACTAGATCTCCAAATCCATTTCATTCTGCTATGCCCACCGTGGTAAAGCCCTTCCTGGCTCAGTCAAATCTCACTGTACAAGGGCAGTGTCTTCCTCGGAGGCATTCCTCAAAAGGTTGGACACAAACTCCATCCTTGAAGCAGCTACTTTGACATTTGTTCACACCTTCACAACACATTACAAGCTGGATTCTATCTTCAGATCCAGGGCAGGGTTTGTCAGGGTCATTCTCTCTGGGTTCCTGGAAAATCCATCTGCACCTCTCTTTCTGCATGAGCTGTTGTATTCTCCTTCATGTAAATAATGCTGCAACAGATGAGTAGGAGGACATAGATTAGTTGTGTAAGAAATTACCATAACAATAGATGTCCTACTCTTTTCTGTTGCAGTATTCTGTTCCACCCTCCTCCCCCACTTTCTTGTGTTTTTGGATGGATTGAACCTCTTTCTCTTGGACTGTGTCTCCACCTGGGGCTTCAGTTCTGACGGTGGTGTGCGTTTGTCTCTTTCATTGCCCATGCCTGATAGTAGCCTACATCAGATGTACCATGCACCCTATGGTAGTAAAAGACTTTGATGTATTGGCCGATGTTGGGCTTCCTTGAGCAGGCAACTCCCTCATGTAAAGAATACTGCAACAGAGAAGAGAAGGACATCTGTCATTATGGTAAGTTCTTACACAACTGATCTATGCCAGGTAAAGGAAGTGATCTTGCATTCTTCGCCTCCAGCACAACTAGTCTTGCAAGCGTTAAGGTCCATGGCAGCAGTAATAACTCCAATTCCACAGGGCAGATATATGGTGATTCTACAGTGGACCCTGTCAGTTCAGTAGTCTCTTCAACAGCCCTTATGCTCTCCAGTCAGGATTACACAAGTTTGCAAAGAGCGCTTCCATTGGTGAATCTGTTCAAATAAAATTTCTCAGGACCTTCATTTTCTTTTACTTCTCCCAGCAGCCACAGTGACCACTGATGTCTCCCATCTTGGGGGGGGGGGTATTTCTTGGGAAGGACAGTCCAGCATATGTGGTCCCCTCTAGGCCAGTTCTCATAGGTTCATAGGAGGTTGCTAGGCTAATGGCCATGAGGCCCTTAGAAGCCTAGCCAAGAGTTTATACCCAAAAAGAAACCTCAGTCAGCACCTGTCTCCCCTGTAAATGAGGGACACAGTTGGAACCCCTTGGACAAATTTGTGGTTTCCCATCCACTCATCAAGGTTGTGCTTGAAGAGGGTTAGCAAGGTGCTCTGTTTGACATGTATGGGAAGTCTTTTCCAGAGACGAGGCAGCATCTGGGAGACAAACCTGTCTATCCTGCATGTTTTGTTGATGTCTCATATTAGATTTAGACCTTTCAAGCAAGTAATGTGCAAGGAGTTAGACGTATGGATATGGAGCATCTCTATTAGAGCAAGGTCTGATATTGCCTTGTAGGCAAGACACAGATGATCTCTGAGCAATCTGTATGATGCAGAGTAGAGTGATAGTGATTTGAGCCTGTCCACATAGGGCAGGTGTTGGAGGACATGGATTCTCTTTGTGAGGGATTTCTGTGGCCTTTCCTGTTGGTGCAGGTATTTGGAGAGGTGCTTAACAAATGGGGCATTTTACTCAATTGTTGGCATAATGAGGGAGGAGTACAGAGAGGTAATAACCTTTTTTTCCTGGATGCAATCCCTTTATGAGATGAACGAAGTCGAAGACTTTTCTGACCACTACTGCTACATGATGCTTGAACGCGAGTGTGTTGTCAACCTGAGTACCTAGGTGTCTCACCACAGGTTGTGTGCTTAAGGGGTTGCCATTGATGTAATCAGTAGGGGCCGTAATTTTGCTGAATGGTTTAATACATTTTTTTTGCATTTAATTTAAGGCCATGACTTTGACATCAGTTATTTGTTGCTGTGAGACCCTCTTGCAGTATGTTAACATCATCTGGGGAGTCAGTGACAGCACCCAACTTACAGTCCTCTGCAAACTTGGTCAGCCACAGGCCTTTTGTCTTTGCCTTGACCTCTGAGAAGCAGATGCCAAACAGTAGGATTCCCAAAACAGATCCCTGAGGAACACCACTAGTGACAGGTCTGCTATTGGAGGTGGAGGCACCTATTTTGACCTTGAGGGTCCTATCGGTGAGCCATTTGGCCACCCACCTGATGGGAAAGGGATATACACCAAGTTGTGTTAGCTTTTCGATGATGCCTGAGTGGGGGATTGTGTCAGAGGCCTTGGTCAAGTCAAGGTAAGCTGTATGGCACTGACTTTCCTTCATCCAGGGCCTTGGTGACAGTCTTAAAGAAGTCAACCAGGTTCAGCAGGCAAGGTCTGCCCTTGACGAATCTGAACTGGGTGGGATCAAGTGCTTGGAGATTGCCTATGTCCTTGTTTATGAAATCCATAATAATATGCTCCATGGCTTTACTCTTCTGGAATGAAACCTGTACTTAGACTGTGGTTGAATAGGGTGCTCAATGGCGAAGCTGGTTCTGGCTGGAGATGGTGTAGAATACAGCCTGGGATGCTATCAAGTTCCATGGAAGCTGTGTTTGTTTGCCTTAGGGCTGTTAACACTTGCTCTATGGAGATGTGAGGTGTAGGACAAGTGTCGGGAATGTCGATTGGCATTTGGGGGGATGGGGTGGGGTGACGCTTGCGCTGAACCTATTTGCCAGCAGATTGGTTAAGTCAACAGGATCACTGTAAGTGGTACCGTTGCGTACTAATTCAGAACAAACCTGGGCTTTGCTATGGAGGCTCCTGACTTAACCGAAGAAGGCTTTGTGGTTTCCTTTTTTTTTTGGATGCTAGTTTCAATTCATAATTGGCTTTGGAGGTTTTCACTAGTGATCTAATTTGCTTGTTGAGGCTGAGGAGGGAGTTTTTCCAATTTGGAATTTGTTCCTTTTTTCCCTTGGACAGCAGTTTCTTCCTTTGTAAAGCCTGTTGATAGAGGATGTCCACCAGACAGGTTTCTGTTTCTTTGAGGAGCAGGTTTTAGTTCTGTTGGGTATGGCTGAGTCCATGCAGTTGTACAGATGCTTGTATACTGCATTGGCGTACTGTTCAGCATAGTTGTCTGCATCCTGTGAAGGGGGGTGTGAAGCTACGGATACCCTCCCTTAGGTGGTTGTAGTCAGCTTTTGAGACGTTTTTTGGCCTGGTTATGGCTGGGGGAGGTTAGGTGAGATAGAACCTTCGAATGAGACAGACTGATGATCAGATCTCACCAGGGATATCATGTCAATGTCCTGGAGATGAGAGCCTTACTTCTAGTGTTGCAGGCCTTTCAAGATGCTCTCTGCTTTGGGGCAGTTGCGATCCAGTCAGACAGTATATCTGTGGTTTGGTACATCAACCAGGTCTTATTGTCTTTGGCACAAAGAAATGAGAGTGTGGCAGTAGGAGAACTCTTTGGTTGCTTTCTCATTGTACCTCACATACCTGGAAAATCCAATGTACTTGCAGACTAAGCATTCTGATGCCTCACAAGTGGTCTGTCAGTGTCAAAGTGGCAGAAAGAATTTTCCATTGATGGGACCAGCCATGTTGCAATCTCTTTGCTTCCACCCTCAACAACAACTGCAGCAGGTAATTTTTCCTGATCTGTCTCTGGGTGAGACACTGAGAGATGCTCTAGTTCCCAGTTGGACCCCCCCCCAGTCTTCTCTGTGGTTATTCCCCATTACCTCTACTCCCCAAGTTTCTGCAGAACACCTTCTGGTTAAAGAGCTGAGTAATCCTCAGTTCACCCTTTTGCCCTTGTCACTTCTGTTTTTCCTTTTTGTGGCCTCATCTTCTGTATTTGCCTGGCTACTGGACTCCAGTCCAGACTTCCTGTCTCATCCGATGGGAGTAGCTCATCCAGTCTTAACAGACCTCAAGTTAACTGTGTGGTTTCTCCAATTCCAGTTATGGCTACAGAGCCCAGGCTTTCCTCACTGGTCTGACATATCCTCTTGTCCTCTCAAAAGGCTTCTACTAGTAAGGTTTACAGAAGTAAATGGAAGAGAATTTCTACTTAGGCCCTCCAGAAAGATTTGGAACCTTTTTCTGCCCCAATCTCCGCAGCCCTAGATTTTCTTCTTCTTTTCTTTTCTTCTTCTCTTCAATGAGGGAGCTAGCTTTTCTATTATCAAAGTCCAGCTGGCTGCCATTTCTAATTTTCATTCTGAAAAAAAATCATGCTTCGTTGTCGTCTTCTACGTTGTGCAAAACCTTTCTAAAAGGCACTTTTTTACTTGGGCCCCCAGTCAAGGACCATACTCCTCCTTGGGACTTATCTTACTTCAAAATTTGACCCAAAGTCCATTTGAACCGTCCACGAAATCAGACTTAAAAATTTTTGTCCTCGAAGACCTTTTTCCTAATTGCCATTATGTCAGCTGGACAAGTGTCTGAGGTTGAAGCTTTTTCGTCCAAGTCTCCTTACCTGATTTTTCATAAGGATAGGGTGTCTTTACATACTAACCTGTCCTTTTTACCCAAGGTGGCTTCTGAGTCTAAAATTAATCAGGTCATTAACCTTCGTTTTCTTCCCAAAATTTTCCAATAAAGGTAAAAGTGTACTGCATTTTTGGATGTTCATAGACAACTTTGTTTTTGTCTTCATCAAACCAAAGATTTCAGAAAATCTGACCAATTGTTTGTCTCCTTTTCTCATTACAGATTGAGTATGGCAGTTTCCAAAGTGATTTTAGCCAAATGATTGACTTGTTGCATATTTTTTGTCTATAAGCAGAGAGGCTCGTCTTTGTCTAAGCCTCCAAGCACACATTCTTTGGGGTCTATGGCGACCTACTCAGCTTTTTGGTCAAGAACTTTGATAGATGACATTTGTGCTGCTGCTACTTGGTCCAGTACTTATACTTTTATTGCCCATTACAAATTGGATTTGATTTGTAAGAACAGAGCTAGCTTTGGGTCTGCAGTACTCTGAAATATTCTTCCACGAGGAGCACCCAAAGTTCATGTAGCTGGGGACTCTGTCCCATCAGTTGTGGAACGAATGAAAATGACATCATCAGATAAAAAAGTTATGTACCAACATAACGATGCATTTGTGTTGTCCATTTTAATTCTTCCTCAACCTTCCCACCATCCTAACCCCTTTCCCTTTCTTCCTGGAGGACAACTTAGAGATTTTTCTTGGAACCCTTTGTTCTTGCTTGAGCTCCAGCTTTTTCTCTTTGCTGTTCCTTCTCTATTGATTCTGTATAGAATAAGCTGGCTTTTTTTGGGAACAATAAACTCTGTCTGAGATACGTTGGGTGTTTGTAGCATTATGGGCAAGGGAGGACCTCGAGTTGGATCAGTGAGTCTAGGGAAAGCAGCCGAGCTGGATCCTAGGCCAGATTAAGGACTTGTAAGTTGAGAAAGAATAAAAATAGACAACACCGATCCATTGTTATGGTGAATGTATAACTTTTGATGGCCTTCTATTCTCATGTTGCAGTGTCCTCTGCCTGAAGAGACCCAAATGTCTGGCTCTTGTACAAAAGCTTAACCTGGCTGCTGCATGGTGAGTGGAACATCACACACGGGGACCATAAACTGTGGGCCGTAAATGTGACGTCCGCATGCACAGACCTCAGAAATTTTCTGCCGCCAGTCAAACGTCAGCTTGCTCATTCTGCTCTGCGTAAGTGACTACTGAAAAGGCAAGTACCCCATAGGGGAATTTTTCTCTTTTTCTCTGCTAGCTTAGATTGCTGTATTTTTTTCCCTTAGCTGATTCCATCCATGTCATCTAGAAAGGGAAAATGGTAAGTGCGGTCGACAAATTATGCACAAAGACAGCCATGACCTCTGCTTATGGCTTTCCCCCGACTACAAAGCTTGCATTATCTGCCAGTTGTTTGTTCCAAAAACCCTGCACAGGCCATCTCGCAGCCCTAAAGCTTTTCGTTGAGAACCAATGACTTAAACGCCTTGCTTTAGGTATGGAATCGGAACTGGCTGTCTTGACAGAACTGATGAAAAAGAAGGCCAAAGTAGCTAGGTCAGATATAGCGACAGCGCCTCCGAATACGCACGTCCTGCCAGCTGCCAGTTTAGGGGTTGAAGTTCGTCCGATAGACTTGGCGACTTTGGTGGCTACCGCTTTGGACACCGCCTTAGTTTCCCCACCCTGCACATCCGGTAAGCTGTTTTTCTTCTGGGAGCAATAAACTCCATCTGAGGTACGTTGGGTTGATGGAGCATTATGGGTAAAGGAGGAGCTCAAGAGTTGGATCCGTGAGTCTAGTGAAAGCAGCCGAGCTGGATCCGAGGTCAGATCAAAGACTCCTCATTTGAGGAAGAGTGAAAGTGAACAACACAGATCCATCGTTATGGTGAATTTATAACTTTTGTTTTTACTTTCTAAAAATCATTTTTTGTATAGTGTCAGTTATTTTATTTTTAGATTTGATGAGTTTTTGTGTATTTTAACTATTTTTTTATTTTATTGTAGTCCATGGTATAGAAGGATGAAACCATTAGATGACCTGGTTGTAAGTATTGGGTTGGGCACTAGATGAGCTGTCAGGGAATGGGAGAAAATGATGAGGTGTTTGTCTGCTTTCAGGGTGTGAGTTAGTGGGTGGGGGCCCAATTGATGACAGTTTTCCTAGTGGAAGCCATAACTGTGGACAAAAGTGGGAGCGGACTGTTGGAAAGTGGATGAATATATAATTGTGGAGGTAACTACATGCCCACTCAAAGCATTACCAGCAGACAGTTTAGGTTCATAGGTTGGTACTAGGGTATTGGCCCTAGGGCCTATACAAGCTTAGCCGTAACAATTCCCTGGCTATTTCTTCCCACACTATTTACTTCCCTGGACCCCTGTCTAACAGGGCGACTGACGTGATCCCCGGGGTGAATTTCCTTTCTCCCATCCAATCGTCAAGGTTCCTTTTAAAGAGGGCCAAAGAGGCGCTCTGCTTGACATGTGTGGGCAGTCTACACCCAGAGTCTGGAGAGTCTCTGGGTCAGGGACCTATCCCTTCAGCATGTTTTGTTTATTGTGATGACAAGATTTAGATCCCTGGAGCGTGTGGCTCTGAGGGATTGGGATTTCTTTAAGTGTAGCAGGTCCAACAGCTCTGGATTTGACATGGCCTTGTATGTTAGGCAGAGATCGCCTCTGAGTAGACTATATGCGACAGAGTATAGCTGGAGATGTTCTTCGTGTTTCACTGTTGCAGTCATTACATTTGGGTAATCTGCTGGTAGGTTGCCCCCAGTCGGCCTGAATAACAAAGTCCTAGGGTCCTGTGTCAGTTGCTGTTTCCTCTTCCATGACGTCAGGTCATCAGGGGTGTAAAGCATGCAGCTGATGCCATTTTAATCAGTCTTTCTTGCCGCACAGTGCCCGAAGCAGAAGCAGTTCATAAGTGCCGGTCGGCTGACTCCTGAAATTTTCGTTTTCGAGTTTCAGAATCAAAGTCTTCAAAGTAAAGCTAAGTACCCCATTGGGGAAACTTTTTATTGCTCCTTACCGATGTCAGTAAAAGTTAATAATTGCATTACTTGTGGGAAGCAAATATCTCATAAGGATTTTCATTTGTACTGTATCCCTTGCCTAGGCCCTGATCACAACGTGCTTTGTTGTCGGTTTTGTGTTAAATTTAACCAATGCACTATTAAGCGTCCGTATATTTTTGTTTCTAAATATTTTGGTTCAAGATTTAACTACCCTGAAATGTCGTCGGTTAGCAATCCAACTACCGGAGTTCACAAAAAATGCAAGGAAAAAGACAGAGACAGACCATCGAGGTCCAAAACCGACGAGGCTTCCCCTAAGTCAGTCGCCAGTACTCAGTGAGGTGCTTTCGCAGCCCCTGATACCCGCTACTTTTGAGTCGCAGGCCTCTACCGAGACCCATGTGGAGTCCGGTATGCCGCAAGATTCTGCAAGTATTGAACACGTGGATGTCTCTCCCTTGGATGGGTCCAGAGCTACTGAGCAGGCACCGGCTTCTGAGGGTGTTTTCAGGCCTCAACATTTTTTTATTAAACGGACACCATCATCAAAAACAAGGTCAAAATCAACTTCTATGTCTAACAAAATGATGCATGAGCCACGTGCTCAGGCCCCTATGCCTAAAAAACAAACGATCAAAATGGCTGAGGATTTAATTACCTTGATCAGGGGTTTCCAACCCCCCCCCCCTTGCTAAGAGGCCTAGGCAAGGCAGTGATTATGAATCTTCATATCAGGTTTCCATTTCTTCTGATTTCTCTTCTGATCAAGAACTTTCTATTCCACCATATGAGGACTCTGATGCAGAGGAATCCATCCCATCTGCAGCTCCTCATGAGGATTACTCTTTTGGAGAGACTTTGCATACTTTAAGGGAACATTTTCACTGGGAGTCAGGACTTTTCATAATCAAAAAAGAGGCTTAGGGATTTTCTTCTTCTTCCTCAACATGGGCCTTTGGCTATACCTCCTGTATTAGACAGTGTTGATGTGTTCTCGGAATCGAGCATGACTCCTGATTCCCTGCCTCCAGCTCCTAGTAAGCCAGACGGATATTACAGGGTTCCTGACTCCCACAAATTTCTTTTCAAAAATCCTGCTGCTGATCCTGAAACTGTCTCTCAGGGTCCCAAGGGTGTTAAGGCTTCTACATCCAAAAATCCTACCCCTTCTGATAGAGATTCCAGGGCGCTGGATAGATGGGGTAAGAAGGTTTATACGTCTGCAACCTTGGCAAGCAGGGCTTTAAACTGTCAATTTCATATGCTTAAATATCAACAGCATGTTATGGGCTTACTGAAACAGAAAGTGATGTTGATTTCTGATTGTGTGGAAAATAGTTACAGGATTTAATGCGTTCAGCAGAACAGGTCGGAAAGCATACTTTGCAGTGTGGTTTTGATTCCTTGGAGGCCTCCTGCAGGGCCGCTGTAACTGGATCTGTGATAAGAAGGCATGCCTGGCTCAAGGAGCAAAATCTGCCTGATCGTGTTAAAGCTAAATTGTTGGATGCCCCTTTACAGCATGATAGTCTGTTTGGTAATCAGGCAGAAGAGGTTTTAAAGAAAATGGAAGACAAAGCTAAATCTATGCAAACTGTAAAAGATTTATTGCAAATGCAGGTTCAGTAGGCACTGGCCTACTAAGAATTGGTCCTTTCCTTTGTCTAGCAGAGCCACCCAGGCACTCCAAAGGCTCCAGATATCAATCACAGGGATCTTACAGGTCAAAGCAATAGGGTGCCTCCACCTCTAAATCTGAAGGTAACAAAGCACAACCCTACAGTAAGCAGTCTCAATGACTTTCCTCTACCATCTCCAAGCACTTATCCTTTTCGCAGCCACCTTGGGGGGAAAACTAACACTTCATGCTCAAAATTGGCATTCAATTACCCAGGACTAGTGGGTATTAAACATAGTATCCGTGGGGTACAGATTTCATTTCCACACGTTGCCAATTCCAAACGGATGGCCAGATCTACCACTAAATCAGCGGGCAGAGGCCCAGAAATAAGTCATGCCCCTCATGGAAATGGGGGCTATTCAACCAGTACCAGAAAAGGAAAAAGGACAAGGATTTTAATTCAAGGCTTTTCCTGGTACCCAGAAAAGACAAATCATGGCATCCAATTCTGGACTTAAGTGGACATTCCAAAATTCAAAATGCTGACTTTACAACAGCTGCTGCTTATGCTAGGCAAGAATGCCTGGTTGGTAACTCTAGACTCGAGGCTTACCTGCATATCCCAATAAGGGAATCTTGCAGAAGATACATCCGCTTCAAAGCAGGCTTTTTGCATTACCAATTCTTTGCATTGCCCTTTGGCTTATCTACTGCGCCCAGGGTCTTTACAAAGTGCCTGGCACCAGTAATTGCATTCTGCAGACAAAGAAACATTCAAATTTATCCTTATCTGGACGTTTGTCTCATTCAGGCAGAGAACAAGGACACTCTTCTTCAACATCTGGCGTTTGTGAAAAGGCTTCTAGCATGCCTAGGGTACACCATAAACAAAAAGAAATCACAACTGGTACCCTCTCAAATAATTACATTCCTGGGTGCAAGCTTGAATACAACTACCCAGATTGCTTACCTCAAGCCAGACAAACAAATGCAATTGACAACATACGTCAAACAAATGGCAACAAAACCCAGCTATCTGCAAGACAAATTCTGCAGGCTTTGGGATTCATGGCATCCTGCATTCTACTAATTCCATATGCTAGACTGCATATGAGGAAACTTCAGTGGTACCTAAAAGCCTGGAAACAATGAATGTTCATCATGTTACCCTGCTGCAGTCATCACACTTGGGTTATCCTGCCGTCAGGCGGTCCCGCAGTCGGCACGAATTCCAAAGTCTTGGTCTGGCGTCGGTTGCTGTCGCTTCTTCCCTGACGTCAGAGCGCCAGGGGTATATCAGAGGCATCCGACGCCATTTTCTTCAGTCTTTCTTGCTGTGCGGTGCCCGAAGCAGAAGCAGTTCGCAAGTGCCGGTTGGCAGACACCTGAGATTTTCGAATCGAGTTTCAGTCCGAAGTCTTCAAAGCTAAGTACCCCGTTGGGGAAACTTTTCTTACCTCAGTCCGATGTCAGAAAAAGTTAACAATTGCATTTCTTGTGGGAAGCAAATACCTCATAAGGACTTTCTTTCTTTTTGTATACCTTGCCTAGGCCCAGACTGCGACGTCACTGGTTGTCGGTTTTGTGCTAGGTTCAATAAGTGAACTATAAAACGTCACTTTGATTTTGCATGACACTACTTTGGTAGAAAATTTAATTACACTATGCCGTCGGAGCAACCAACTACCGGCGTGCATAAAAAACGCAAGGATAAGGACCGGCAGCCTAGATCCAAGCCAGACTCCGAGGCCTCGGCTGGCCCGGTCGCCGGTTCTCTGGTTTTCAGTGAGGCGCCTATGCAGCCCCTGGCTACCGCTGAATTGGATTCCCAGACCGCATCGGATCCCCCAGCAGAGATTTTTAGGCCGACACAGCCATTTTCCTTAGGCCTTACCTATGACATTGCAGTAGGGGAAGCCAGTGCTGCAGAAACACCTTCAGTTTCTGAAGGTGTCTTCAGACCGACTACCCTCACCATAAAATCTTATGCTAAGCTTAAGACTCCTCTAAAACCAAAAAAGCCTACACTTCAGTCTCCAGGTTAAGGCCCTATGCCTAAGAAACAGATGTTTAAAATGGCTGAAGATTTGATTTCTTTGATCAGGGGTTCCCAACCCCCCCGACAAAAGGCCTAGACAAGAGGAGGATTATGCCTCCTCTGATCAGGTGTCTTGTTTCCTCAGGCTCCTCTGAGGAACAGGATTACTCCTTTCCCCCTTATGAAGATTCTGATGCTGAAGACTCCATTCCCTCAGCTTCTCCCCCTGAAGACTATTCCTTTGGGAAACCTTACATACCATGAGGGAACATTTCCACTGGGAAGGTCAGGACTACTCTGACTCAAAGAAAAGGCTCCGAGAGTTTCTTTTACTCTCCCAGCACAGACCACTTGCTATCCCCCCAGTTTTGGACATAGTGGATGATGTCGTCTTAGAATCTAGTCTAAATCCAGATTCTCTGCCTCCTGCTCCAGCCAAACCAGATAGATACTATAGAGTGCCTGACTCTCATAAATTCCTTTACAAAAGCCCTGCTGCTGATCCAGAGACAATCTCCCAGGGTCCCAAAGGGGCTAAGGCTTCTATGGCTAAAAATCCTGTGCCCTCAGAAAGGGACTCCAGAGCACTAGATAGGTGGGGGAAGAAGGTTTACACCTCAACTACACTAGCTATGAGAGCACTAAATTGTCAGTTTCACATTCTTAAATACCAGCAATTCCTAATGTCTCAAATAAAACAAAAGATGGGCACGCACCCTCAACAGTCTGAATTCAAGGAAATGCAAGATCTGCTGCATGCAGCTGAACAGGTGGGCAAACATACTTTACAATGTGGTTTTGATGCCTTGGAAGCTTCCTCTAGAGCAGCTGTTACTGGGTCTGTTATACGCAGGCATGCTTGGTTAAAGGAACAAACTCTGCCTGATTATGTTAAAGCAAAATTACTAGATGCACCTTTACAGCAGGATGTCTTATTTTGGTGTCAAAGCAGAAGAGGTTTCAAAGAAAATGGAGGATAAGGCAAAGTCTATGCAGACGGTCAAGGATTTCTTACAGGTACGACCCCCTCGCTTCAGCAGAAGTTGGCCAACAAAAAATTGGTCCTTCCCAGCTTCTGACAGACCACAGAGGGGCAAATACAGATGCCCAAGGGGCAGAGGTCAAGCACAAATTCCTTACAAACCTCGCCAATGGGGCACTGCAACACAGAAGGGAGGAGAAGACAGGCCCCAAACTACTAGAAGACAAACACAATGACTTAATCCTCAAACTGCCAAGCAAAACTCTCTTGGCAGCTCCCTTGGGAGGAAAATTAGCAATTTTTGCAGACAACTGGCACATCATTATAAAGGACAAATGGGTCCTAGACATTATCTCACAAGGATACAGATTCCATTTTCACACCTTGCCAAGGATAAAAGGAATGCCAAACCTGCCACAAAATCAATGGGCAGAGGCACAAAAACAAATTGCAGCTCTTATGGACATGAGAGCCATTCAACTGGTACCTACACAGGAGCAAGGCCAAGGATTTTACTCAAAGCTCTTTCTAGTCCCCAGAAAGGACAATGCATGGAGACCCATTCTGGACCTTTCAATTCTAAACACCTACTTGCAAGTACCCAAATTCAAGATGCTAACACTACAGCAGCTTCTTCCCATGTTGGGCAAGAAGGCTTGGCTAGTAATGTTGAACCTCAAGGAGGCATACCTGCATGTCCCTATCAGACAAAATTGCAGAAGATACCTCCGTTTCGTTGCAGGTTCAACCCATTACCAATTCTCTGCACTGCCCTTTGGCTTATCTACTGCGCCCAGGGTCTTCACAAAATGCCTGGCACCAGTAATTGCATACTGCAGACAAAGAGGAATTCAGATATACCCATACCTGGACGACTGACTCATCCAAGCAGAAAGCAAGGACATTCTCTTACAACATCTGGCGTTTGTCAAACACCTTCTAAGTTGCCTAGTGTACACAGTAAACTAAAAGAAATCAAAACTAGTGAACTTACAAAACATGACATTCCTGGGTGCCAGCTTGAATACAACGGCCCAGATGGCTTATCTCATGCCAGACAAGCAACTACAACTAACTCAATACTTCAAAATAATGGCAACAAAGACCCAACTCCCTGCAAGAAAAATTCTTCAGGCTTTGGGATTCATGGCATCTTGCATACTACTAATACCATTTGCAAAACTGCATATGAGGAAATTACAGTGGTACCTGAAAAGCGTATGGACTCAACACAGCCACAGCTTGGAAACAATGATACCTCTCATCCCCTGCCTTCAACAGGAGTTTCTATGGTGGTCACAGGCATGTCACCTCAACAAGGGTCAGCCTTTCACCTTACCCCCAGCCAGGCAAACTGACAACAGATGCATCGGACTATGCCTGGGGAGCACACATGGCAGGACAGTGCGTTCAAGGCAAATGGACTACAGATCAAAGATATCTGCACATCAATCAAAAAGAAATGCTAGCTGTACAGAATGCTCTGACAGCTTTCAAGGACCTCTTACATCCAGGACAACTTATAATAAGAACGGACAATACCACAGTAAAGTGGTACATAAACAAGCAAGGAGGTACACACTCCTACCCTCTATGTAGGCAAGCAGTGACCTTGTGGAACACAGCACTGACTTGCCAAGTTCAATTACAAGCACAATTCCTGCCAGGAAGAAAGAACACATTGGCAGATGACCTAAGCAGAAACATCATGGATCCCCACGAGTGGAAACTGGATCCACAAGTATTTGCAATGATAACTCAAAAATGGGGCCGCCCAGACATAGATCTGTTCGCCAACCCCACAAAACTATCAGCTACCACAACTTTGCACAAGGACATTCCACCATCGAGCTTGGAAAGTGGATGCGCACTCATTCAGTTGGAAAATGTTGACAGTATATGCCTTGCCTCCACTGCCCCTTCTCTACAAAGGTGCTACTGAACGTCAGAATGGAGAGACCACAAATGATACTCATTGCCCCAGACTGGCCACGCCAGCACTGGTACCCGCTACTAAGGAACATGGCCCAGGGCAAGCCAGATTCTACACAGCCAGCTCAAGACCTTAAATCTGGCTGCATGGCAGATCACCTAAACAACCAGCCAGCTCTTCTATCACAAGCTGTTATGGCTGTCATTCTGGAGGCAAGGAGGCCCAGCACCAGGAAAGCCTACTCAGACAAATGGAAAAGATTTTGCACCTGGAACTAAGCTAAAGGCCAAAATCCCCTTGAGCCAGACATACCTCAGATTCTACAATATTTAACTGAGATGTTACACAAAGGACTTTCCTTGTCATCTATGAAAATCCACGCCTCAGCTATTTCAGCTCACTACAACACGGATCCTCCCTTATTTTCACATCCACTTCTAAGGCAGTACCTCAGAGGGGCCAAAAACATAAGGCCTCCCGGGAGAGCACCCACGCCAACTTGGGACCTCAACTTTGTTCTGGAAAAGCTTACGCTACTACTGTTTGAGCCAGCTTTCTCAGCTGATTTAAAGTTTATATCATGGAAAACTGCCCTGCTGCTAGCAATTACTTCAGCCAGAAGAGTCTCAGAGCTACAGGCACTAATGGCAGTGGAGCCTTTCATCATTTTTCATCAAGACAGAGTCTCTCTACGAACTAACCCCTCCTTTATGCCAAAGGTGGTATCCAGTGTGGCTCTAAATCAAACCATCCATTTACCCACCTTTTTTTCCAAATCCACAGAACAAAGGAGAAAGACTCCTGCACTCCTTGGACATTCACAGGCAACTACGTTACTACTTGTATAATACTAAGGCTTTCAGAAAATCTGACCAGCTTTTTGTATCCTATGCTACAGCATCACAAGGACAGGCTATCTCAAAACAGACCATTTCAAAATGGATAGGACATTGCATACGTTTTTGCTACACCCACCATGGAAAACCAGTTCCTGCTAGCATAAGGCCCCACTCCACCAGGGCAGCAGCTACATCTACAGCCTTCCTCAGGGGGGATGCCAACCAAGGATATTCTGGAAGCTGCAACTTGGAGTTCAGTACACACCTTCACCAAACACTATCACTTACCACTGTAAGACTAGAGCTGGCTTCGCCACTGCAGTTTTGCAGGGCCTACTAGCCTCTTCTAACCCTGTTTGATTCCACCTCCCATCGTTAGCTTTGGGATTCAACCCAAGTGTGATGACTACAGCAGGGTAACACGAATATAGTACAGTTTTGTACCTACCATAAATGTAGATGTTAGTGTGTTCACCCTGCTGCAGTCCTATATATTTTGCCTACCTATTGGGGGCACCTGACATCTGGGGCCAGAAAAACTGAAGAAAATGGCGTTGGATGCCACTTGTATACCCCTGGCGCACTGATGTCGGGGAAGAAGCGACAGCAACCGACGCCGGACCAAGACTTTGGAATTCGGGCAGACTGCGGGACCGCCTGACGGCAGGATAACCCAAATGTGATGACTGCAGCAGGGTGAACACTAGAACATCTACATTTATGGTAGGTACAAAACTGTACTTTCTGCACACTCAGCTCCAAACTTTGAATCTTGCAGCGTGGCTAATCACCTAATTTCACCATTGGCATCCTTCAGCAAACCTGTGATGGATGTCATTTTGGAGGCTAGAAGGCCAAGTACTAGAAAATCTTATGCTGACAAATGGAAAAGATTCTGTGCCTGGAACCACTCACAAGGAATAAGCACAGCAATGCCTAATATTCGTCAGATTCTGCAATACTTAATTGAGATGCTTCACAAGGGCCTTACTTTTTCTTCCATAAAAATCCATGCCTCTGCCATTTCAGCTCATTACAACACAGAACCTCCCCTCTTCTCTCATCCTCTGCTAAAGCAATATCTCAGAGGTGCCAAAAATTTAAGACCTCCCAGGAGAGCGCCATCTCCTGCATGGGACCTCAATTTTGTTTTGGAAAAACTCACTCTCCCTCCTTTTGAGCCAGCTGCTACTACAGACCTAAAAATTCTCTCCTGGAAAACAGCTTTCCTTTTAGCAGTCACTTCAGCTAGAAGGATTTCAGAATTACAAGCTCTTATGGCAGTGGAGCCTTTCATTATTTTTTATCCAGACAGGGTGTCTCTCAGGACCAATCCATCTTTCATGCCTAAGGTGGCATCCAGTGTGGCTTTTAATCAGACCATTCATCTGCCAACTTTCTTTCCCAATCCACAGAACAAGGGTGAGCGGATTCTGAATTCATTGGATGTACACAGACAACTTAGATTCTACTTAAACAGGACAAAATCAAAATCTGAACTGCTGCTGGTGGCATTTGCTGCATGGGCAGAGGGAAAGGCTATTTCTAAGCAAACCATTTCCAAATGGATAAGCCATTGTATTCATTTCTGCTGTATGCACCATGGAAAAACTATCCACCAGGGGATCAGATCCCATTTCACCAGGGCTGCATCTACTTCTACAGCCTTTCTCAGAGGTGTTCCTACCAGGGACATTCTAGAAGCTGCTACCTGGAGCTCAGTTAATACGTTGACCAAACATTACCATTTACCACTTTTCTCTAAATCCAGAGCTGGCTTTGCCACTGCTGTCCTGCAAGGCCTTATAGCTGGTCCTAATGCTGTATTAATTCCCTCCACCCAACCATAGCTTTGGGAATCTACCCAAATGTTATGACTGCAACAGTGAAACACTAAGAACATAGCACAGTTGTGTACACTTACCATAAATGTAGATGTTTGAGTGTATTCACTGTTGCAGTCCTGGTTACCCTCCCTCCTGCCCCCTATTTTTCTTTGGCTATACCTCTACTTTATTTCACTATGCTTAAAAGCCCTTTTGGTGTATTTGCTTTTGGGATTGGAGGTATATTTTTTGTGTTTTTAATTTTATTTGCTCCCCATTTGGGGGGCACCTGACATCTGGGGCAAGAAAACTGATGCAGTGGCGTCGGCTGCATGTTTTATACCCCTGACTACCTGACGTCATGGAAGAAGGGACAGCAACCGATGCAGGACCCAAGACTTTGTTAATCAGGCCGACTGAGGGCAACCTGTCAGCAGATTACCCAAATGTAATGACTTCAACAGTGAATACACTCGAACATCTACATTTATAGTAAGTGTACACAGATGTACATGTTCATGTTTCACTTTTGCAGTCATTACACTTGGGGTTATCCTGCTGGCAGGCTACCCGCAGTCGGCCTGAATTCCAAAGTCCTGGTCCGGCGTCGGTTGCATTCGCCTCTTCCCTGACGTCAGTGCGCCAGGGGTATATAAGATGCAGCTGGTACCATTTTCTTCAGTCTTTCTTGCCGTGCCGTGCCCGAAGCAAAAGCAGTTTGCAAGTGCTGGTCGGCCGACTCCTGAGAATTTCGAAATCAAATTTCAGATCCGAAGTCTTCAATAAAGCTAAGTACCCCGTTGGGGAAACTTTTTTCTTGCTCCAGACCAATGTCAGAAAAAGTTAACAATTGTATTTCTTGTGGGAAGCAAATACCTCATAAGGATTTTCATTCTTACTGTATTCCTTACCTAGGCCTTGACCACGATGTTGCTAGTTGTCGGTTTTGTGCTAGATTTAACCAACGCACTGTTGAGCGTCGGTACGATTTTGCATTTCATTACTTTGGCCGAAGGTTTAATTATATAATGCCGTCAGAACAGCCAGTGACCGGAGTTCAGAAAAAGCGCAAGGAAAAAGAAAAGGACAGGCATCTGAGGTCCAAAACCGACGAAGCCTCCGCTAGGCCAGTCGCTGGTTCTCAGTGAGGTGCTTTCGCAGCCCCTGACACCCGCTACCTCAGAGCCACAGGCTGCTTCCGACTCCCACGTGGAGACAACTAGGCCTCTGGATATTCAAGGTATTGGACTTCGGAAACTATTCTCTCAGATGGGTCCGGAGCCGCTGAGCAGGCATTGGCGTCTGAGGGTGTTTTCAGACCTACACAGTTATATATCAAGCCAACCTCAGCTTCCAAGGCAAAGACTAAAACAGCTTTAAAGACAAAGAAACAAGTACAGCATTCTCCTGGACAGACTTCCATGCCTAAGAAACAGATCCTCAAAATGGCCGAAGACCTAATTACTTTGATCAGGGGTTCCCATCCCCCCCCTGATAAGAGGCCTAGGCAAGACACTGAATATGATCCTTCTGATAAGGTTTCCATTTCATCTGACTCCTCTTCAGAACAGGGATACTCTGTTTCTCCCTATGAGGATTCTGATGCTGAATAATCTATCCCTTCAGCCTCTCCTCCTCAGGACTATTCTTTTGGGGAAACCCTGCATACCATGAAGTGAGCATTTTCACTGGGAGAGCCAAGATTACTCAGAATCTAAGAAAAGGCTCAGAGATTTTCTTTTACTGCCTCAGCACAGACCTCTTGCTATTCCACCTGTACTAGACATTGTAGATGATGTATTTTCAGAGTCTGGCCTTTCTCCTGACTCTCTACACCCTGCACCCTTTAAGCCAGACAGGTACTACAGGGTTCCAGAGTCACATAAATTTCTATATAAAAACCCTGCTGCTGACCCAGAAACTATATCTCAGGGTCCCAAGGGGGTCAAGGCTTCCACTGCAAAAAATCCTGTCCCCTCTGATAGGGATTCTAGAGCACTGGACAGATGGGGGAAAAAAGTTTACACTTCTGCTACCTTGGCTGTAAGGGCTTTAAATTGTCAGTTTCATATGCTTAAATATCAGCGATACTTAATGTCACTGCAAAAACAGAAAATGACAAATTCTGAATGTTCTGAAAACAAGGAAATGCAGGGTTTATTGCATGCAGCTGAACAAGTGGGAAAGCATACTTTGCAATGTGGTTTTGATTCACTGGAGGCCTCTTGCAAGGCCGCTGTTACAGGCTCTCTCATTCGAAGGCATGCTTGGTTAAAGGAACAGAATCTACCTGATCATGTTAAAGCAAATGGATGCTCCATTACAGCATGATACTTTGTTTGGTGTTAAGGCAGAAGAGGTGTTAAAGAAAATGGAGGATAAAGAGAAATCTATGCAGACAGTAAAGGATTTTTTACAGGTTCAGCCACCTAGATTTAGCAGGAACTGGCCTTCTAAGAATTGGTCCTTTCCTGTGTCAGGCCACAAAGAGGCAGATACAGACGCCCTAGAGGCAGGGCTCATACAGGCCTAAACAGTGGGGTGCTTCTACCTCCAAAAGCGGAGAGGACAAATCACAGCCATGTAGGAAACAGTCCCAATGACTTTCCACTGCCAATGCCGAGCACTTATCTTTTGGCAGCACCCTTAGGGGGAAAGCTAGCACTTTTTTCACAAAATTGGCACATGATCACCCAGGACAAATGGGTCTTGAGTATAGTTTCTCAGCGCTACACGTTCCACTTTCACACCCTTCCAAAGACAAAAGGTATGCCAGACCTGCCACACAATCAATGGGCAGAGGCACAAAAGCAAATCTCATCTCTCATGGATATGAGGGCTATTCAGCGAGTACCACAGCAAGAGCAGGGGCAAGGATTTTACTCATGACTTTCTTAGTACTCAGGACAAAGCCTGGAGACCAATACTGGACCTGTCTATTCTAAATACTTTTCTGGACGTTCCAAAATTCAAAATGTTGACACTGCAGCAGCTTCTGCCCATGCTGGCCAAGAAGGCTTGGCTTGTAACTTTGGACCTCAAAGAGGCATACCTGCATGTCCCAATCAGACAATCTTGCAGAAGATACCTCAGATTCATAGCTGGCTCAATGCACTACCAATTCTCTGCACTGCCCTTTGGCTTATCTACTGCGCCCAGGGTCTTCACAAAATGCCTGGCACAAGAAATTGCATTTTGCAGACAGAGGAATTCAAATATATCCCTACTTGGACGACTGCCTTATTCAAGCAGAGAGCAAGGACATTCTTCTAAAGCAGCTGGCGTTTGTAAAAAGATTAGTAATTTGCCTAGGGTACACAGTAAACGAAGAGAAATCAAAACTAGTACCCTCTCGAGATAATATTCCTGGGTGCAAGCTTAAATACAACTGCCCAGATGGCTTATCTCACGCCAGACAAACAAAGGCAACTGACTTCTTACTTCAAAAAGATGGTAACAAAGACCCAGTTACCTGCAAGAA
This sequence comes from Protopterus annectens, assembly GCF_019279795.1. NCBI lineage: Eukaryota > Metazoa > Chordata > Ceratodontiformes > Protopteridae > Protopterus > Protopterus annectens. The sequence continues at coordinate 129,045,324 of NC_056727.1, forward strand.
AAATTCTGCAGGCTTTGGGCTTCATGGCATCCTGCATTCTGCTAATTCCATATGCAAGACTGCATATGAGGAAGCTACAATGGTACCTAAAACATATTTAGACTCAACATTGCCACAGCCTGGAAACATTAGTTACTCTCATTCCCTGCCTGTAACAGGAGTTTCGATGGTGGGCACTGGCCTGTCACCACAACAAGGGACAGCCATTCACTTTACTCACAGCCAGACAGACACTAACAACAGATGTATCGGATTATGCCTGGGGGGCCCACATGACAGGAAAATGTATTCCGGGCATGTGGCCCACAAGCTGAATGCATCTTCATATCAATCAAAAAGAGATGTTAGCTGTACAGAATGCCCTGACAGCCTTCAAGGACCTACTCCATCCATGACAACTGTTGAGAGACGGACAATACTACAGTCATGTGGTACATAAACGAGCAAGGGGGCACACATTCCTGCCCCCTCTGCAGACAAGCCATGACTTTGTGGAACACAGCATTGACTTATCAAGTGCACCTGCAAGCACAATTTCTGCCAGGAAAGACAAATACTCTGGCAGACTATCTAAGCAGAAACCTCATGGACCTTCACGAGTGGATACTAGATCCACAAGTCTTCAGCATGATAACAAGAAAATGGGGATGCCCAGACAGATCTAGTTGCCTCCCCTTACAACTGCCAACTACAGTGATTCTGCACAAGGGCTTATCACAAACAAGCATGGAAGGTGGATGCTCTATCATTCAGCTGGAAAAACCTTACAGTATATGCCTTTCCTCCAATGCCTCTCCTCCCCAAGGTACTCCTAAAGGTCAGGCAAGGGAAGCCAATAATATTACTGATTTCCCCAGACTGGCCACGCCAGCACTGGTATCCAATCCTAAAGACCTTGTCTCAAGGCCCAGCCTGGACTTTACCTAAAATTCCTCATCTACTGACCCAACAAAACAATCAGATCCTGCACAGTCAACTCAGAACCTTAAATCTGGCTGCATGGCGGATAATATAACCACTCAGAACACACCTCTCTCTAAAGCAGTTATGGATGTTATTTTGGAGGCCAGGAGGCCCAGCACCAGATTATCTTATGCAAAAAAAATGGAAAAGATTCTGTGCTTGGAACCAGGCACAAGGAATTGACACACTTGTTCCAAATATTCCTCAGATTTTACAATACCTAACTGAGATGCTGGACAAAGGCCTATCCTTCTCATCAATTAAGATCCATGCCTCTGCCATTTCAGCTCATTACAATACGGAACCACCTATTTTTTCACATCCACTGCTAAGGCAGTACCTCAGAGGGGCTAAAAATTTAAGATTCCCCAGGTGAGCCTCTACTCCAGCGTGGAGCCTTAACTTTGTATTGGAAAAGCTCACTTTCCCTCCATTTGAACCAGCTGCAACTGCAGTGTTGAAATTCCTTTCCTGGAAAACAGCCTTCCTTCTAGCCATCACTTCAGCAAGAAGAGTGTCTGAATTACAGGCCCTCACGACAGTGGAACCCTTCATTATCTTCCATGCAGACGGGGTTTCTCTCAGGACAAATCCTTCCTTTATGCCCAAGGTGGTGTCTAGTGTGGCCCTAAATCAGTCCATTCATTTGCCCACCTTTTTCCCGAATCCAGAAAACAAAGGAGAAAGAATACTGCACTCTTTGGACGTGCACAGACAACTTAGATTTTGTTTAGATAGGACTAAGCCTCTCAGACAATCTGAACAGCTGCTAGTTGGCTTTGCTGCAGGGGCAGAGGGGAAAGCCGTTTCAAAGCAAACAATTTCTAAATGGATAGCCCATTGCATTCATTTCTGCTATAAACACCATGGAAAACCTACCCCACAAGGGATTAGATCACATTCCACCAGGGCTGCGTCTACCTCTACAGCCTTTCTCAGAGGAGTCTCTACCAGGGACATCCTAGAAGCTGCTACCTGGAGCTCTGTACATACCTTCACCCAGCATTACCACATGCCTATTTTTTCTAAATCCAGAGCTGGCTTTGCCACTGCAGTTTTGCAGTGCTTAATAGCTGGCCCTAATGCTCTCTAACTTCCTCCTCCCTTCCTTAGCTTTGGGAATTAACCCAAATGCAATGATTTGCAGCAGTGAAACATGAAGAACATAGTACAGTTGTGTACACTTACTATAAAAGTAGATGTTCGAGTGTATTCACTGTTGCAGTCCTGGTTACCCTCCCTCCAGCCCCCCTGACTTCTCTTCGCTCTACCTTCCCTTCTTGTTTTAAGCTTTCTGGTGTCTTTGCTTTTTGATGGAGGTGTAACATAACATAATGGCTTCCCTTTGTGGGGGCACCTGACATCTGGACAAGAAAAATTGATGTAATGGCGTCTGCTGCATGTTTTATACCTCTGACGACTTGACATCATGGAAGAAGAGACTGCATCTGATGCAGGAATCCAAGACTCTGGTATTCAGGCCGGCTGAGTGCTACCTGTAGGCAGATAACCCTAATGTAATGACTGCAACAGTGAATACACTCGAACATCTACATTTATGGTAAGTGTACACAACTGTACTTTATCCTGCCAGGCGTAGCAGTCAGTCGGTCCGAATACCAGAGGCTTAGTATTTCTGCGTCAGTTTCTGTCTATCCAGGACTGACGTCAAGTAGTCATTGGTATAAAATCAGGCAGCTGATGCCATTACATCAGTTTTTCTTGCCGAGGAGTCCGAAGCAGAAGCAGTTTGCACAAGTGCCAGTTGGCCGCTACCTGAGTTTTCGTTTCCGATTTGATGTTTAAGTCTTCTAAAGCTGAGTACCCCATTGGGGATCCTTTTTTGTTGCTCTAACTGATGTCAGACAAAATTAAAAATTGTCTCACCTGTGGAAAGCAAATACCACACCGAGACTTCCATTCTTACTGCGTCACCTATTTAGGCCCAGACCACGATGTTTCTTGCATTCGCTTTTGTGCTTTGTCAACTCCAGAACTATACGTCGTTGTGTCTTTATTATAGTTAGATATTTTCGCGCTCAGTCCTAGAATTCCGATATGGCTTCAGTAAGCCATCCAACTACCAATCTTCCGAAAAAATGCAAGGTTAAAGACAGAGACAGACTGCACAGGTCCAAAACTACCGACAGTGCTTCCGTTAAGCTAGTCGGCAGTTCTCCGGTCCTCAGTGAGGCACTTTCACAGCCCCTGATGCCAGCTTCTGTGGATTCTCCCTTTTGGAGTCCGGTATGCCATGAGACTCTTCTACTAAGTATCCTGTTGATGTCCCTTTCTTGGATGGGTCCGGAGCCGCTGAGCAGGCACCGTCTTCTGAGGAAGTACGTTGCTCTACCGATATTCGACACAAACTGACTACTTTTGTACCGTCTTAAGTTCTTTCTAAAACTACAGTGTTTCTAAAGCCCAGGGTATAAACTCCGCCCAAAAAAAATGACGACCCAAGCTCAGGGACCTACTTCCCCCAATCCCAAATGCTTAAAATGGCGGAAGACCTTATTATGCTTATTAGGGGAAGCCGGGCTACCCCTTCCAAAAGAAAATGAGACTTGTCCCCAGTAGTTTTATCTGAACAGGAGTTCAATGACTCTTATGCTTCTGAAAATGAAGACATGCAACCCCTCTTTGCTTTTGAGGATTCTGATGCAGAGGAATACATTCCTTCTGCCTCTCCACACGAGGATTTTTCATTTGGTGAAACCCTTCATACTTTAAGGGAGCATTTCCAGTGGGAATGTCAAAACTATCCACAGTCAAAAAAGAGACTCGGGGAATTCTTAGATTTACCACAGCACAGACTTTTGGCCATTCCTCCTGTACTGGATGTTGTAGATGATGTTTTTATGGAATCCAGTTTGACTCCTGACACCATTCCTCCTGCTACCTGGAAACCTGACAGAGATACTACAGAGTCCCTGACTCTCACAAATTCCTTTTCAAAAGTCCTACTGCTGACCCAGAGGTAATCTCTCAAGGACCTAAAGGAATTAAAGCAACCTCAGCTAAGAATCCCACCCCCTCTGACAGGGATTCCCGAGCTTTAGACAAATGGGGTAAAAAAGTATACACCTGTGCTACTCTTGCTGTTAGAGCATTAAATTGTCAGTTCTACATGCTGAAATATCAACAGCATACCATGGAACTCCTCAAACAATATCTTCCTTTCTTGCATGTGTAAAAAATAAAGAATTACAAGAGCTTATGCATTCTGCAAGTCAAGTTACTAAGCACACCTTGCAATGTGGCTTTGACGCCCTAGAAGTATCTTGCCATGGCAGCAGTCACTGGTTCTGTCCTCCGAAGGCATGCTTGGCTTAAGGAAAAGACCTTGCCAGACCATGTCAAATCCAAATTATTGGACGCACCATTGAACAAACAGAATTTGTTTGGTACCAAGGCAGAAGAGGTCTTAAAAAAGATGGAAGAAAAAGCTAAATCTATGCAGACAGTTGGACGTTTTACAGGTCCAGCCTCCGAGGTTCAGTAGGCATTGTACCTCCAAGCACTGGTCCTTTCCTGCTCACTCCAGGCCAGCTCAGCCCAGACCCAGAGGAAGCAGACCCCCAGACAGCAGCCCCAGGGAATGCAGAGATCTAAGCAATGGAGTTCCTCCTCTTCAAAAACAGGGAGTGCTATGCTACCCCCTTATAAGAACTCACAGTGACTTTACACCTCCACCCCTTACCTCTGCCCACCTGCTTGTGTCCCTAGGAGGGAAACTTTCCATCCATGCAAGCAACTGGGCCTCTATTACCAACTACCGATGGGTCCTCAACGTAGTGTCCCAGGGTACACATTTTATTTCCACACTCTACCAACCCCAAAAAGGTTCCCAGATCTCCCTCCAAACCGGTGGGCAGAGGCCAAAAAGCAAGTCCTTTCCCTACTCTGCATGAGGGCAATTCAGCATGTGTCTGCAGACCAGATAGGCCAAGGTTTCTCTTCCAGACTCTTCCTGGTACCCAGAAAAGAGGGCACCTGGCACCCAATCCTAGAGCTGTCCATTCTAAACACCTTTCTGGTGATAACAAAATTCAAAATGCTCGCCCTTCAGCAGCTTCTTACTGTGCTTTCCAAGGATACTTGGTTAGCCACCCTAGACCTATAAGAGGCCTACCTACACATCCCAGTCAGGGAATTTTGCAGGAAATATCTACGTTTCAGGGCAGGATCTATACACTTCTAGATATTCTTCATGTTTCACTGTTGCAGTCATCACATTTGGGTTATCTGCTTGCAGTAGCCATCAGTCGGCCTGATTAACAAAGTCTTGGGCCCTGCGTCAGTTGCTGTCTCAACCTCCATGATGTCAGGTAGTCACGGGTTTAAAGCATGCAGCCGACGCCATTACATCAGTCTTTCTTGCCGTGCGGTGCCTGAACCAGAAGCAGTTCACAAGTGGCGGTCAGCCGACTCCTGAAATTTTCGTTTTCAGGTTTCAGAACCGAAGTCTTCAACTAAGCTAAGTACCCCATTGGGGGGGAAACTTTTTCTTGCTCTAAACCGATGTCAGTAAAAGTCAATAATTGTATTTCTTGTGGAAAGCAAGTACCTCATAAAGATTTTCATTCATACTGCATTCCTTGCCTAGGCCCTGACCATGACGTACCTCGCTGTCGGTTTTGTGCTTTATTTAAACAATGAACTATTCGTCGTCAGTTTATTTACGCTTCTAAATATTTTGGTACTTGGCTCAGTTATCCAGATATGGCTTTGATAAGCCACCCGACTACCAACAATCCGAAAAAACGTAAAGATAAAGACAGAGACAGACTGCATAGGTCCAAAGCTGCCGATGACGCTTCTCCTAAGCTAGTCGCCAGTTCGCCGGTACTCAGTGAGGTACTTTTGCAGCCCCTGATGCCTGCTACTTCAGATTTACAGGCCTCTACTGAGACCCATTCGGTATTTGGTATACTGTGAAATGCTTCAACTGTGGACCCTGCGGATGTCTTTACCTTGGATGGGTCCAGAGCCGCTGTGCATGCACCGGCTTCTGAGGGTGTATTCAGGCCCTACTGACTTGCATATTAAACCAACGCCATCTTCTTCTTCAAGGCCTAAACCTCGATCCATGCGTAGAAAACCGACGCCCAGACTGCATGGTCAGGCTTTTATGCCTAAAAAACAAATAAGAATGGCTGAAGACCTTATTACTTTAATCAGGGGAAGCCAACCTTTCCCCTCTTAAGAGACCTTGGACTGAGTTTGCTTATGATTCTTCTGATCAGGATTTCTGTTTCCTCTGATGACCAGGATTTACCCTTATCTACCTATGAGGATTCTGATGCAGAGGACTCTATTCCCTCTACTTCCCTTCCAGAGGATTTCTCTTTTGGTGAAACCTTGCATACTCTTAGGGAGCATTTTCGTTGGGAAAGCCAGGATTACTCTGACTCTAAAAAGAGGCTTAGGGATTTCTTAATCCTGCCCCCAACACAGGCCTTTAACTATTCCCCTTGTACTGGACATAGTTGATGCCGTTTCAGAATCTAGCTTGGCCCCTGACTCTTTACCTCCTGCTCCCAGAAAACCTGATAAATATTACAGGGATGTTCTTCGTGTTTCACTGTTGCAGTCATTACATTTGGGTTATCTGCTTGCAGGTTGCCCTCAGTCGGCCTGATTAACAAAGTCTTGGGTCCTGCGTCGGTTGCTGTCCCTTCTTCCATGACGTCAGGGGTATAAAACATGCAGCCGACAAGAAGGTATACACTTCTGCAACCTTGGCCATTAGGGCCTTAAACTGGCACTTTCATATGTTAAAGTATCAGTAGCATATTATTGGATTGCTTAAACAGAAAATGATTCCTGAGAATATAAATAAAGATTTACAGGATTTAATGCATTCTACTGAACAGGTTGGAAAACACATTTTGCAATGTGGTTTTGATTCATTAGAGGTGTCTTGCAGGGCTGCTGTCACTGGGTCTGTACTTAGAAGGCATGCTTTGCTTAAGGAGCAATGTTTGCCAGATCATGTTAAAGCTAAATTGCTGGATGCTCCCTTAAACCAAGACCGCCTGTTTGTTAACAAAGCAGTAGTAGTACTTAAAAAGCTGGTGGAAAAAGCTAAATCTATTCAAACTCTTAAACATTTCCTGCAAGTACAACCTCCCAGAATTTAGTAGGCATTGGCCCTCTAAAAATTGTTTCTTTCCTGCCTCTTCCGGGCCTTCTCAGTCCAAACCCAGAACCAGCAGAACACACAGGCTTCAGTCCTAATGTACTTACACTGCTAAGCAGTGGGGGGCTCCCACTTCCAAAGCAGGGAGTGGTAAGACTCCCCCCTATGGTAAAATGTCTCAATGACTTAACTTTAAATATTCCAAGCCCTGCACAACTGACTGTTCCTTTAGGGGGAAAGATTGCCTGGCAGGCAAAAAATTGAGAACTCATTACCCAGGACAAATGGGTTTTAAATATAGATCTGAAGTAGTTACTTCATTTGTTCTGCAACCTGTGGGTCACGGATCCGACTTCGGATCCGAGCTGGCAGCTTCACAAGCTAAAGGATCCAAGCTCCTAGCTCCTCCCCTACCCATAATCCCCTGCTGCCTACTGCTTTACCTCAGATCGAGTTTGCCGCGGCTGAAGACAGCTACTCGTGAAGAGCTCCTTAAGCTGGGTGAGATCGTTTAGATTTTTTCTAATTGAGAGAATTGGTGAAGTGAGTTTTAGGTACAGTTAGTATTATTTTCAGTCACATAGAGTTAGTTACCCACTCCTAGTTATCGTGGTCGTTAGCTTTCTTTTCTCTCCCTCCCCCCTTAGTGTTTGGGTGTGTGTGTGAGTTTTTCATAATGGCGGAAGGGCCCAAAGCCATTTTTTCCAAGTGCACTGAGTGTGGCCATAAGCTTTCCCCAGCTGATGGCCACACTCAGTGTGTCTTGTGCCTGGGGGTGGCCCATTTATCAACGGCTTGCCAAGTCTGTGCAGCCTTTAATCCTCGGGCAATCAGGGACAGGAAGAACAAGCTGATCCTGGCAGGTGGTCTCCCCCAGGACTCTGCTTCTTCTTCCTCTCCCTCAAAGGGTCAGGCTACTACCGTAGCCCCGACGCCTTCAGTTCCCCCCGCTCTGCCTGGGACTCAAACTCCCTCTACTGTGCAGAGATCGGGAGACTGTAGTGCTTCTTTCTCCAGGGAAAAAAGGCACAGGGAGAAAGACGGACACAAGTCTCACAAAAGGCGGGCTGAGGCTCACCCCTCAGCCCCCCTGCTAAAACTACTAGTCCTCCCTCGAAGGTTCCCGGATCCTCCCCCTCTCGGCTCCGTTCGCCTCGTTTCTCGCAGGAGGAGGAGTACCGGTCTCCTTCGAGGTCGTCTAGGCGGCCCTCCCGGCCCGCTTCGATGACTTCCTCTAGGTCTACAAGGAGCCTTACCAACGTGGACATGGATCGGATGATGCATCGATTCCTGCAGACCCAAATGCAGATGGGGGTGCTCTTGCCTCCCCTCAGGGGGGGAGCTCAGCCCCTCTTTTTGCTCCGATCACGCCTTCTCCGACCCGGTTCAGGGTTTTGGAGTCATCGGATCCAGGCCCTTTTGGAGCCGGGGTTTCGTCGGCACCGATAGCTCCGGTATCTTCGACGCCGACGTTGCCCTCGAGGGTGTCGGATCCTAGCTCTCGGGGCCGAGGACCGAGCATCGGATCCGTGGAGATTGATGTACCTTCGGCTCAGGGTAGGTCGGAGCACACCTCTCTCTTGGATCCGACTGCTTCGGAGCCGAGGAGACTGCTTTCGGAGTCTGGAGAAAGTAGCTCCCCTTAGGCTTTTGAGGTAGTGGAGAGGGTTCTGTCGAGGTCTTCCAGATCCCCGATCCGGGCCTCGGATCCTCCCGCCCCCCCCCCTTTGCATATGGGTCTATCCTCCATCATCCGTCCTATGGGACAGCCCACTCAAACCCTCCAGTCAGTTCCCTTGGAGGAACAGGACCCCGTGGGCGAGCCCTCCTCGGACAGTCCCACCGAGGAGGTGCCTCGCAAACGGCAGTGTAAAAGGAGGCACTTGGACTCCTCTGAGTCCATCACCACAGACACTGATTTGGATGAAGGAGAAGGTTCCCCAAGGTCACCCCCCCCTGAGGATGTCTCCTTTGGAGACATCATGGAAATGTTGCGTATTAGAGGGGGGTGGTCTGCCCAAAAACCTTTTTCTGACGAATCGGTGTTCCTGGAGGGGTTTGAGGCGGGCCCATCTACCTCCTGGGTCCCCCCCCCCCCAGCTGACCCCCTGGTGGACTTAATTACCACCAGGGCGTGGAAAGAACCCGACACCGTGGAACCAGTCCCGAGACGTCCTGACAAAGTTCTTAGCCCCACCGCAGATAGGCAGTCCTGGGCTAAGGGGTCTCCTGTTGATGCCATGCTGGTGGTGGCCGCCACGAAGGAGCTCGCACAGGAGAGTTCCTCAGTCCATCCTCCGGATAACGAATCTCGGGCGATGGACCGTATTGGGAAGCGGATGTTTGCTTCAGCAACCTTTTCCATAAGGGCACTGAACTACATGGCACACATTATCAGGCTACAGCGAGACTTGATTAAGGAATATGCTGCAGCCCCTCCAGAGTCCATGACCATCGCGGATAAGGACATTTGCGACTCGTATGGCCACTCAAGTCCATCTCTAACACGTCCATGCGGTTACTCTCTCACGCTACGGAGGGAGCCATTAGGGCTAGTGGAGCCGGGGTCATCTTGCTGCGTCACACCTGGCTCCGCCTTTGCGATTTCGCGGATCCCTTCAAGGCGTCCTTCGCGAATGCGCCCTTTGACGGATCTTCGCTATTTGGCAAAACCGAACGCGAGACACTGGTCCAAAGCGAGAAGGATAGGAAGACGCTGTCTGCCGTCGGGGTCCGCTTCTCGACTCCCCAATGATCCTTTTCTAAGAATCAGAGGGGACAAAAGAAGTTGTGGTTCCGCAAGTCTCAGCAGTCCCACCCGGCTTCGGACCCCTCGTCCTCTAGAGGCAGAGGAGGACAAGGCGGACGCCGGCCCAGAGGCAGAGGGGCCGTGTAACTTCGGGTCTAGGGAACCTTTCTCGGACAGGCCCACGCAGCAGCCCTGAGGGCTTTACCCAACTGTCCCTCTCTGGAGGCAGTCGGGGGGTGTTCATCAGAGCACCTGTCAAATTGGGAGTCCATCACGACAGATCGATGGGTGCTCCGAATCATATCCAGAGGTTACTCCATTCCCTTCATACACCTACCCTCCCAAAGTCAGGCGCCTCCCAGATGTCCCATCCGATCAAAGGGAGGCAGCAGCCTTAGAAGTAGCAAAGCTACTAGGGAAAAGAGCCATCCAGCCCGTCCCCCCAGACCAGTCCGGATTGGGCTACTACTCCAGGTTCTTTTTGGTGCCAAAAAAGACGGGGGACTTAAGACCGATTCTAGATCTCTCCGCCCTGAACCTGTTTGTCCCCAAGGAAAAGTTCCGGATGGTCACTCTTCAGTCTATTCTCCCCCTTCTTCGGGAGAACGACTGGATGTGCTTGATAGACCACCAGGATGCGTACTACCACATCCTGATGGACAGACGATCCAGGAGGTTTCTCCGCTTCCGGCTAGGGGTCAGTCATTATCAATTCAGGGTCCTCCCATTTGGCCTCACCTCAACCCCCAGGGTATTCACCAAGGTCATGGCAGTGGTAGCAGCCCACCTGAGACTCCAGGGAATTCAGGTCTTCCCGTACCTGAACTACTGGCTCCTCGTCGCCCCCAGCAGGCATCAATTCGGAGTGGCAAGGGATTACACTCTTTCTCTTGCCCAGGAATTGGACATTTCAGTGAATCTTCCAAAGTCCTCCCTTCAGCCAGTACAGGTCTTTGAGTTTATTGGGGCTAAGTTGAATACACGCATCTGTCGAGCTCTGCTGACTCCAGGCAGACTGAACAGTCTATCACATCAAGTTTTAGCCCTCCTTCGAAGTCCGGCTCCTGCGGCGGAGTTAGTCCTGAGAGCACTGAGGTCGATGGCAGCTGCCATCGGTCTCTGTCTGCATGCACGCCTCCGGATGAGGATCTTACAGTGGACTCTTCAAGTTCAATGGTCGTTAGTGCTCCACCCGATCAATTCCCCGATTTCACTGAGCAGAATCTGAATCTGCAGGGACTCCCTCATTTGGTGGCTTTGCTCACAGGAGCTGCAAGAAGGGAGACCCTTTGTAATTCCCCCACCCCAAGCCACGTTGACCACGGATGCTTCTCGCCTCGGGTTGGGGGGGGGGGCATTGTTCAGGCAGAACCGTCCAAGGCACGTGGACCCCTTGGAGACTGTTTTGAATGTCAATGTCCTAGAGATGAGGGTGGTGCTTTTGGCGTTGCAAGCTCTCCACGACCTTCTCCCTCTAGGGACTATTGTGATTCAGACAGACAACATGGAGGTAGTCTGGTACATAAACAAACTGGGAGGAACCAGGTCTTACCCCTTTGCCGAGAAGCCATGAGAGTGTGGGAATGGGCGATATCCACCAACCGCTTTCTGATAGCAACGCACATTCCGGGTCGGTCCAACATTTTGGTGGACAAACTGAGTCGGGTGATTCTCACTCCTTACGAATGGTCTCTCAATCCTTCAGTTGCGAAGCAGATCTTCCGCCCATGGGGTTGGCCTTGCTGCGATCTTTTCGCCTCTCTGTCAAACACAAAGTGCAGCGAGTACTTTGCAATATTTCTCCCTCCAGGGGAGGCCCCAAGAGACGCTCTGGTACATGCTTGGCCGCCCGGTCTTCTCTATGCTTACCCCCCCCCCCCTCCCGCTTATGGTGAAGTTCATTCAGAAAGCATGTCGGTTGGGGAGCAGAGTGATCTTCATAGCCCCATTCTGGCCTTGTCAGATCTGGTTCCCTTACCTACGGTCACAGTGTTATTCCTCCATGGATCCTGGATCCCATTCCAGATTTGATATCGCATCCTGCGGGATTCCAAACCCCGAATCCGCTAAGCCTCAAGCTGACCGCTTGGTTGATCCAGTTCCTCTGATGGCTAGGACTCCCGGTATCTCATCACCAGTGAAGGCCATTCTGGTGGCGGCCCATAAACCAGCCACCAGAAAAATTTACTATAGTAAATTGAAACGTTTTTCCATTTGGTCCGAAAGCAAAGGCATGGACCCATTTACGGTCCCTATTCCTGCAATTCTGGATTTCCTGTCACTAATCTTTCAGCAGGGAGCAAGCGCTTCCACAGTTAAGGTACAGTTAGCAGCTATTTCCCACTTTCATGTGGGGGATGGACTAGGATCAATAGCATCCTCAAAGATATGCAAAACCTTCCTCAAGGGCGCTTTTCTCCTAAAACCACCGGTGAAATCTGTAGTACCCCCATGGGACTTAACCTTAGTGTTGCAAGCCTTGACAAGTCCACCTTTCGAGCCCGTCTCTTCAGTTTCTTTGACATTCTTGTCTTGGAAAGCAGCCTTTTTAGTCGCTATTACATCAGCCAGGAGGGTCTCAGAACTCCAAGCCTTGTGCATGAAACCTCCCTACCTCATTTTTCATAAGGATAGAGTGTCTCTCAGGACTAACCCCTCTTTCCTACCGAAGGTGGCTTCGGAGTCAAATATTAACCAATCAATTAACTTGTCAGTGTTTTTCCCAAATTTTCAGAACAAGGGGGAGTACACATTGCACAAATTGGACGTACACAGACAATTACGTTTCTATCTGCACAGGACTAAGGATTTTCATAAGTCTGATCAGTTGTTTGTGTCTTTCGCCAGATCAGCTAGGGGAAAGGCAATTTCCAAAGTAACTCTGGCAAATTGGATTTAACTCACGCGTATACATCCTCAGGTAAACCAGTTCCTACGGGAATTCACGCTCACTCAACCCGCCCCATCGCTACATCAGCAGCCTTCTGGTCCAGGGTTCCTCTGGATGACATATGTTCAGCAGCTACTTGGTCCACTTCTCATACGTTCATCTCCCATTATAAATTGGATATGATTTCGAGGAGTAGGGCTTCCGTTGGCTCTGCGGTGCTTCGGAATATTCTTCCGTAAGGCCACCCAGGGTTAATTCTAGAGGTAGCTGGGGACGCTGTCCCACAGGTTGCGGTTGCAGAACAAATGAAGTAACTACTTCAGATAAAGAAGTTATGTACTCACCATAACGTTCCATCTGAGTAGGTACTTCATTTGTCTGCAACCAACCCCCCCTCCATTCCCCCTAAACATATCGGGATAACTGACCAACTGTAAAATGTCTTTTTTGTCATAGCATGAAGTAGGGCTTGATCCTCTGTCGAGGGTGTGAGGTGTTTAAAATTAAGCAAACTCGATCTGAGGTAAAGCAGTAGGCAGCAGGGGATTATGGGTAGGGGGAGGAGCTAGGAGCTCGGATCCTTTAGCTTGTGAAGCTGCCAGCTCGGATCCGTGACCCACAGGTTGCAGACAAATGAAGTACCTACTCAGATGGAATGTTATGGTGAGTACATAACTTCTTTTTTCCCCAAGGATACAGATTCCACTTTCACTCCTTACCAACCCCAAACGGTTGGTGAGACCTACCCCCAAATCAGTGGGCTGAGGCAGAAAGGCAAATTCTTGCTCTCTTAAGCATCTGGGCTATTCAACCTGTTCCAGAAGAGGAAAATGGACAAGGTTCCTTCTCGAGACTTTTTCTGGTGCCCAGAAAAGACAATTCCTGGCATCCTATACTGGACCTTTCTATCCTAAACACTTTTTTGGTGATTCCAAAATTCAACATGCTACCTTTCCACCAGCTGCTTCCTTTGCTAGGCAAGGATGCCTGGTTGTCAATACCAAACTTAAAGGAAGCCTACCTGCACATCCCAGTAAGGGAATCCTGCAGAAGATACCTATGCTTCTAAGCAGGCTACATGCACTACTAGATGTTCATCGTGCATACAGCTGCAGTCATAACAGATGGGTTTTCCTGCCGTAAGGCGGGTCCTCGGTCGGCCGAATTCCAAAGTCTAGGTCCGGCGTCGGTTGTCGTCGCTTTCTCCCTGACGTCAGTGCGACAGGGGTATAAAAGAACCAGCCGACGCCATTTTCTTCAGTCTTTCTTGCCGCGTGGTGCCCGAAGCAGAAGCAGTTCGCAAGTGCCGGTCGGCCAGCTCCTGAGATTACGAATATTTTGCAACAGAGGTCTTCTTGAAAGCTAAGTACCCCGTTGGGGAAACTTTTCTTGCCTCAGACCGATGTCAGACAAAGTTAATAATTGCATTTCATGTGGGAAGCAAATACCGCATAAGGATTTTCATTCCCTCTGCATTCCTTGCTTAGGCCCAGACCACGACGTCTCGGCCTGTCGTTTTTGTGCTACATTCAACAGACGCACTATTAAGCGTCGGGCGGAGTTCGCCCAACACTATTTTGGCAAAAAAATTAATTACATTATGTCGTCGGATACTCAGACTCCAGTTTTGAGTAAAAGACGCAAAGATAAGGACCGACATACGAGGTCCGCGGCTTCTACCGACACCACGCCAAAACCGACTACAGGTGGTCCGGTTCTCAGTGAGGCGCCCTGACTACCGACAACACTTCATTGGCGGTGTCTACTGTACCCGCGAGGTCACAGGCTCTTCGGCCCACACCCCGACTACAGATACCGAAGCCACTCTTGGTGAAACTCAGAGTTTAGACAGGTCTGCCACTTCTCAAGGTGTCTTCAGGCCTTCCTCTTCTTTTTCCATCAAGGCTTTCACTAAGTCTAAAGCAGCCATGCATACTAAAAGACAAGCTCCACAGGGCCTTCTCAAGGCCTCATGCCTAAAAAGCAGATGCTCAAAATGGCTGAGGATTTGATTACTCTTATCAGAGGTTCTAAAACCCCCCCCCCCGGACAAAAGGCCCAGAGTGGAGAAAGAATCCCCCTCCTCGGACCAGGCCTCCATTATTTCAAAACATTCTGATGACCAGGAACATTCATACTCTCCTTTTGAAAATTCTGATGCAGAGTCCATTCCCTCTGTCTCCCCCCCCTGAGGATTACTCTTTTGGGGAAACCTTGCTTACCTTGAGGGGAACACTTCCACTGGGAAGGCCAAGAGTACTCAGACTCCAAGAAAAGGCTTAGGGATTTTCTCTTGCTCCCTCAGCACAGGCCTCTGGCTATACCTCCTGTCTTAGACATTCTAGATGATGTGTATTCGGAGGCCTGCCTTAACCCAGACTCTCTACCTCCAGCCCCAGTCAAGCCTGACAGGTATTACCGGTTTCCTGACTCACACCAATTCCTATACAAAAGCCATGCGGCTGACCCAGAAACTATCTCACAGGGCCCCAAGGGAATTAAGGCCTCCACTGCTAAAAATCCATTACCTTCAGAGAGAGATTCCAGAGCTTTGGAAAGGTGGGGGAAAAATGTATACACCTCGGCCACCTTAACCATGAGGGCATTAAACTGCCAGTTCCATATGTTAAAGTACCAACAGTTTCTGTTATCACAGTTGAGAAGCAAAATATCACAACCTGAACAACCAGTCTTGGAGTTGCAGGATTTGATACATAGTGCAGAACAAGTGGGTAAACATACCTTGCAATGTGGTTTTGATGCTTTAGAGGCCTCATGTAGAGCTGCTGTTACAGGATCAGTCATACGTAGACATGCCTGGCTCAAAGAGCAAACCTTACCAGATCATGTCAAAGCTAAATTACTAGATGCCCCTCTACAAAAAGATGTATTATTTGGTGTTAAAGCTGAGGAGGTATTAAAGAAAATGGAGGAAAAGGCTAAATCAATGCAAACAGTGAAAGATTTCCTACAGGTACAACCTCCACGTTTCAGTAGAAATTGGCCTTCCAAAAATTGGTCCTTTCCAGCCACGGACAGACCCCAAAGAGGTAGATACAGGCACCCGAGGGGCAGAGGGCAATCTCAAGGATCGTTTAGAGGCAGACAATGGCAAGCACCTACACAAAGAGGTGGTGAGGATAGTTCACAGCCATTCAGAAAGCAGACCCAATGACTTTTCCCTTTGCATGCCAAGCAAGGCTCAAATGGCAGCACCTTTAGGTGGAAAACTGGCATTATTTTCGAAAAATTGGCATATTGTCACAAAAGACAAATGGATCCTGGACATTATAGACAGAGGCTACAGATTCCGTTTTCACACCCTTCCAAAAATGAGAAGCATGCCAAACCTGCCACACAAAGGGCAGAGGCACAAAAACAAATTTCAGATCTCATGGACATGAAAGCTATTCAAGAGGTACCTACACAAGAACAAGGTCAAGGTTTTTACTCCAGACTATTCCTGGTACCAAGGAAGGGAAAAGATTGGAGACCCTATTTTGGACCTATCCATCCTAAACACATTTTTACTCGTGCCAAAATTCAAGATGCTCACATTACAGCAGCTTCTTCCCATGCTGGGCAAGGAGTCTTGGGCTGGTAACATTGGACCTCAAGGAGGCATACCTGCATGTCCCAATCAGACAAGATTGCAGAAGATACCTCAGATTTCTTGCAGGTTCAACCCATTATCAATTCTCTGCATTGCCCTTTGGCTTATCTACTGCGCCCAGAGTATTCATGAAATGCCTGGCATCAGTAATTGCCTACTGCAGACTTCAAGGGATACAAATATAACCATATTTGGATGACTGCCTGATCCAAGCAGACAGCAAGCACATACTTCTGAAACATCTGGCTTTTGTAATAATGTTGTTGAATTCTCTGGAATACACAGTCAACAAAAAGAAATCAAGGCTAATACCCTCTCAAACAATAATTTTCCTGGGTGCCAACTTGGACACAAACACCCAGATGGCCTACCTCACGCCAGAGAAACAGGGGCAACTAACTCAATACTTCAGAAAACTAGCAAATTGCACCAGGCTGACTGCAAGGAAAATCCTGCAGGCTCTGGGATTCATGGCATCTTGCATCTTACTAATCCCATGTGCAAAGCTGCATATGAGGAAACTTCAATGGTACCTGAAAAACATATGGTCTCAACACAGCCACAGTTTGGAAACAATAATACCACTAATTCCATGTCTGCAAAAGGAATTTCTGTGGTGGGCTCAAGCATGCCAAACAAACACAGGTCTTCCATTCAGCAAGCCTCATGCAAATCAAGTCATCACAACAGACGCCTCGGACTACGCCCGGGGGGCGCACATGACAGATCGGTGCATTCAGGGCAGATGGTCCCAAAAAGAAAAGCACCTTCACATCAATCAAAAGGAAATGCTAGCAGTAATAAATGCAATTATAGCTTTCAAGGACCTTCTGCAACCAGGTCAACTATTGATAAGAACGGACAACACCACAGTTATGTGGTACATAAACAAACCGGGAGGAACACAGTCATACCCCCTATGCAGACTGGCCATGTCTCTTTGGAACATGGCCATGGACTTACAAATCGAACTACAAGCACAGTACTTGCCAGGCAAGGAAAACACGCTGGCAGACAACCTAAGCAGAAATATGACAGATCCACACGAATGGAAGTTGCATCCAAAAGTTTTTACAGAAATAATCCAATTATGGGGAAGGCCAGACATAGATCTCTTTGCCTTCCACAAAAATCACCAATTGACAAAATTCTGCTCAAGGATTTTCCATCCAAAGGCCTGGAGAGTGGACGCTCTCTCTTTCAGTTGGACTTCAATGACAGTTTATGCCTTCCCACCTCTTCCTCTGCTGCCCAAAGTTCTATTGAAAACCAGAGCAGACAGACCAAAGATGATTCTCATTGCTCCGGACTGGCCAAGACAACACTGGTACCCACTCCTGAGGAGCCTGACGCATTCCCCACCATGGACCATGCCTCTAATGCCTCTTCTTCTGACTCAGCACAGTTTCAAAACTCTTCACAGTCAGCTAAAAACACTCAATCTAGCCGCATGGAAGATTCCTTGGCATCGCAACAGACCCTACTCTCCAAGGAGGTGCAGGATGTCATTTTGGAGGCCAGAACGCCGTCAACTAGAAAAGCTTACTCCGCAAAATGGAAACTGTTTTGTGTCTGGAATGAGAAAAAGGGCCAGGATCCTGAAAAACTGAATTTACCTCAAATACTACAGTATTTAGCTGAGCTGCTAAGCAGTGGACTTTCATTCTCCTCCATCAAAATCCATGCCTCAGTCATTTCTGCAGAATACAACACTGATCCACCCTTATTTTCTCACCCTCACTTAAGACAGTTCCTCAGAGGGGCTAAGAATCTAAGACCCCCAAGAAAACGAC
This sequence comes from Protopterus annectens, assembly GCF_019279795.1. Taxonomy (NCBI): domain Eukaryota; kingdom Metazoa; phylum Chordata; order Ceratodontiformes; family Protopteridae; genus Protopterus; species Protopterus annectens. Next base: position 129,063,477 of record NC_056727.1, read on the forward strand.
CAATACCTGCTTGGGATCTCAATTTCATTCTGGAAAAACTGACCTTGCCTCCCTTTGAGCCAGCTGCCTCATCAGATTTGCAATATTTGTCCTGGAAAACAGTTTTCCTTCTGGCTATTACCTCAGCTCGTAGAGTTTCAGAGCTACAAGCTCTCATGGCTGTGCAGGCTTTTATCCTCTTCCATCAGGACAGAGTTTCCTTACGAACCAACCCATCCTTTATGCCTAAAGTGGTATCCAGGGTAGCTTTGAATCATGCCATACACTTACCTACCTTTTATCCTAATCCTCAAAACAAAGGGGAGAGATTACTACACTCCTTGGACATCCACAGACAACTACGTTATCTGGACAGAACAAAGCCTTTCAGAAAATCAGAACAGCTCTTTGTGTCCTATGCTGTAGGAGCTCAAGGAAAGCCAATTTCGAAACAGACAATCTCAAAATGGATAGCCCACTGCATACGCTTTTGCTATTCTTTTCATGGCAAAACTGTACCTACAGGCATCAGATCTCACTCCACAAAGGCCACAGCTACCTCTGCAGCTTTCCTCAGAGGAGTTCCTACCAAAGATATTTTGGAAGCAGCCACTTGGAGTTCTGTGCATACCTTCTCCAAGCACTACCACCTACCATTATACTCCAAAACTAGAGCAGGCTTTGCCACTGCAGTCTTGCAGGGCATCCTGGCTCCTCCTAGTGCCTAATTCAGCACTAGGTGTTACTGCAACTGCTTGAATAAAACAACGAAATATACACCAGGATCTTTATTAAATAAAGCTTTCTGGTCTACACCCTTCATCAGTATAACTTGACATATAAAAAAATCACCATTTAAATAGGAGAACATAAAGTCACATGCTTCAACCCAACCCACCTAACAATAAAAATTTAAAGCTACAATGAATCAATAAATATATGCAAAGTAGCACATAAAAAAATCACATCTTTAAAACATGTACATTTTTATAAATAAACAATTTTATACGGTTTCATATGAAATCACATGCACCATACTTAAAAATTAATAATTAAAACTTAAACTTATAAAACTTCTCTCTGTCTTTTAGCCAGAATGGGCTTTAGACTAACTGAATTATTTAGGCCTGGGGCTACATCAGCTTGAAGTCTAATAATCCATTCTAGTTCTTTCAATTCCAATAAATTATTAATGTCACCCTTCCTCAAACCTACCTCTACCTTACAAAGAACCCTAAATCTAAAAGTATGTCCCACACCTTCATCCAATATATGCTTACTTAAGGCATTGGTGGGCAACTTCCTCTTGATTTCAGACCTGTGTTCTACCATTCTCTCCCTCAATTTTCTTATAGTTTTGCCTACATAGAATGAGGTGCAACACACACAGGTAGCCAAATATACTACTCTCTCCTCATTACAAGCAGTAATTGTTCTCATGGTAAATGTCTCATTAGTTATAGGATGTATAAATGTAGCATCACCTGTATAAATGTCATTGCAACAAGTACAATTATAGCATTTCACTGTTTTAGCCACCCTTCTGTCATCTCCATTTTTATTCTGAAAATCCTTGTAGCACAATTTCTGCTTCAAAGCTTCAGAGCTCCTATAGGCGAACCTAGGTTTATCACCTACTATAGACCTAATCTCAGGCATAGCCATTAAAATTGCCCAATTCTTCTCAATTATGCTACAAACACCCCTTTCTTAGCTTTGGGATTCTACCCATCTGTTATGACTGCAGCTGTATGCACGGTGAACATAGTACAGTTTTGTACCTACCATAAATGTAGATGTTCGAGTGCTAATACAGCTGCAGTCCAGGTTTCCCCTCCCTCCTTCCCCTCTTGGGACAGGCCTATAGGCTAACACATCCTCATACAACCTGATTGGGGTATTCATTTATGGTGTATTTGCTTGCAACTACTGTGTTTTGATTATATTGCACTGCTTTATTACACATATTTATGTATTGCCCTCCTTCTGGGGGCACCTGACATCTGGGGCAAGAAAAACTGAAGAAAATGGCGTCGGCTGGTTCCTTTATACCCCTGTCGCACTGACGTCAGGGAAGAAGCGACGACAACCGACGCCGGACCTAGACTTTGGAATTCGGCAGGAGAACCCATCTGTTATGACTGCAGCTGTATTAGCACTCGAACATCTACATTTATAGTAGGTACAAAACTGTACTTTTTGTAGTTTGTAGTACAGATTTTGAAGTTCGATTTTTATTAGTGAACTAGGTGCATTTGTTTTTAACCTAGTATAGTTTGCATTCTGGGTTTTCTGAGATTTTGAGGGATACCACAAATTTTTCTTTTTGCAGTTGTGTACTGTGAGGTCTTCCCAGTGTTTTATCTATTCGTTGGTCCCCTTGAACTGCAGTGTGTAAGTTTTTTACCACCATTGGGACTATAACATGGAAAAAGGGAGACTGTTAGACTTGCTGGTAGCACCTACATCGGAGGATAATAATGATGACAGGCTTAATCTAGGGGACATTAATGGTGAGGAAGTTCATAACCCAGGTATGAAAAATCTTGACTCGCTTAATAAACTAGAAAAACAACTAAAACACATGAAAGGGCTATTTTTGGGAGTAAATTTACTTACAACAAAGTCTAGATAAGAAGGGACTGCTCCTTAGCCAGAAACCTATATGTAATAATATGGATGAAACCCTGACTGCTGAATGGTTTGATACCATAACTAGTTCTAGCTACAACCTCATAAGGCTGCTCCTTAAAAATAACTAGGCTAAACAGGAGGCAACTAAAGCTGTAATCACAGAGCTGGAGACGGCTATTTTAAATGAGAACCACGAAGACCTTGATGTGAGGTTTGATTCTGTGAGAGAGAGAGAGAGGGTAAAAGCTGTGAACACTCCATTAAAGAACGTAAACTGAAGAAGATGAAAGGGGATAAGGATGACCCTGAGAGATTTAATGAGACAAAAAGCAAGAATAATGACAGATAATTTTTTTAAGTACAAAAACTATAGACGTGTAACAGGAGATTCAGCAGAGGCTACAAAAAATACCACCAGCACCTCCAGCAGGTTTTTTGAGAGGTAAAGTGATGCAAAGAACCACAGAGAGGCATGACACGAACAGAACAAGTTCCTCCACTGCCACCGTCTTCACTGATACCCTTGTTTACCAGCACACCTTGGAGGGCCAATTAGGGGCAGGGTTACCTAGATCAAAACCAGACCCATAGTCGCAGAATGGACCAGAACCATCAGAGAGAGATGGAAGAACACCTGAACTCGAACCAACACCAGATTCAGAACCGACAAGACAACCAAGACCAAAGACAGCATGGGTACCAAGAGCAGCATCTAGAACACCGGGATCCACACCACCAAGGGGGACATTATCATCAGCACAGACATGAACCACAACACCAGCAACAGGACCAGTACCAGTACCATTACCATAACCGACATCAGAGCACCAGAGGAGGACAGTACTATCAGAGTCATCAGGAAGATAACCACTATACTCTCCAGAGACTTCAAAGAGCGCAAGAGTAGTTTCAGCGATCCCCAACCTCAGCCAGAGCCCCTCCAGAAGATCAGAGAACCAAGCAATGGGCAGGAGTGGGGGAAGTGAAATACTTGGGGGAGCCCAACTACACCACAGAACCCAGAACCAGACGGAGAAACCAGCTATGCTATTAGCTTACCCTGCTTTTGTATTCACTCTAAAAAAGATCTTACTGGCATTGAGATTAGTGCGCTTTCAAAGAGATTAACTTTTGTTCCCCACTGCAGGCCTGACACAGCACAGGTACTCGTTGATTTAAAATACTAGGTCAGAAAATTGAATCTGAAAGTTCTGTACCACGGCAAATCTGATGCCACTGAGAAAAAAAGAACTATTGAAGAAACCATAAGACCCAGTAATTACTGTACTCCCTTACACTAGCAGCCATTGAGGTCAGATGTGAAATGGACATCAGGAAAGTACTGCAAGAACCAACATGGCGAAAGTTCTACAAGCTTTACAAAGGTGAGAAAAAAAGCATTGTTGGAGCCAGGCAGAGGTAAGTTTCGACTGGTTATGAAGACTGACAAGGGAAGGGGTGGTGGTATTACTGATAATCAGTAGCTATAACCAGAGGATAGAAGAAATGTTGAGTGACACTGATGTTCTTCGTGTTTTATTGTTGCAGTCATTACATTTGTGTAATCCTGCTGGCAGGTTGCCCTCAGTCTGCCTGAATTCCAAAATCCTGGGTCCTGCATTGGCTGCTGTCGCCCCTTCCCAGATGTCAGGTCGTCAGGGGTATAAAAGATGCGCTAGAGGCAGATCCCAGGCGCAAGGTTCCTACAGGTCAAAGCAATGGGGTGCTTCTACCTCTAAAGTTGGAGAAGACAAATAACAACCATACAGGAAACAGTCCCAATGACTTCCCCCTGCCTGCACCAAGCACTTACCTTCTGGCAAAAGGGGGAAAATTAGCATGTTTTTCTCAAAATTGGCACATTATAACCCAGGACAAGTGAGTTCTAAATATTGTGTCACAAGGGTACAAGTTCCATTTCCATACCCTGCTAAAGGCAAACGGCTGGCCAGATCTGCCAAAAAAATCAGTGGGCAGAGGCACAAAAACAAGTCTCATCCCTCATGGACATGGGGGCCATTCAACAAGTACCAGAGCAAGAGCAGGGACAAGGATTTTACTCAAGACTGTTCCTGGTATCCAGAAAGGACAAGACCTGCAGACCAATACTGGACTTATATATTCTAAACACATTCCTGGATATACCAAAATTCAGGATGATGACTTTGCAGCAGTTTCTGCCCATGCTGGGCAGGAACGCTTGGCTGGTGACTCTGGACCTAAAAAAGGCATATCTGCATGTCCCAATCAGGCAATTATGCAGAAGATACCTCAGATTCAAGGCTGGCTCAATGCATTACCAATTCTCTGCACTGCCCTTTGGCTTATCTATTGCGCCCAGGGTCTTTTAAAAAGTGTCTGGCACCAGTAATTGCATTCTGCAGACAGAGGAATACAAATATATCCTTACTTGGACGACTGTCTAATTGAAGCAGAGAACAAGGACATTCTTCTACAGCATCTGGTGTTTGTGAAAAGACTTCTAACATGCCTAGGGGGCAAAGTCAACGAAAAGAAATCAAAACTAGTACCCTCTCAAGAGATGATATTCCTGGGTGCAAGATTAAGTACAACTGCCCAGATGGCTTATCTCGCGCCAGACAAACAAAGGCAACTGACTACCTATTTCAAAATGTTGGCAACAAAGGCCCAATTATCTGCAAGAAATATTCTGCAGGCTTTGGGCTTCATGGCATCCTGAGTCCTACTAATTCCATATGCAAGACTGCATATGAGGAAACTTCAATTATACCTAAAAAGTGTTTGGACTCAACATTGCCACAGCCTGGAAACAATGAATGTTCATTGTGTTTCACTGTTGCAGTCATTACTCTTGGGTTATCTTGCTGGCAGGCTACCCGCAGTCGGCCTGAATTCCAAAATCTTGGTCCTGCGTCGGTTCCTGTCGCCTCTTCCCTGACGTCAGTGCGCCAGGGGTATAAAAGATGCAGTCAACGCCATTTTCTTCAGTCTTTCTTGCCGCGCGGTGCCCGAAGCAGAAGCAGTTCGCAAGTGCCGGTCGGCCGACTCCTGAGATTTTCGTGTTCGAATTTCAGATCCGAAGTCTTCATTTAAAGCAAAGTACCCCATTGGGGAAACTTTTTTCTTGCTCCAGACCGATGTCAGAAAAAGTTAATAATTGTATTTCTTGTGGGAAGCAAATACCTCAGAAGGACTTCCATTCTTATTGTATTCCTTGCCTAGGCCCTGATCACGACGTTGCTGATTGCAGGCTTTTTGCTAGATTTAACCAATGCAACATTAAGCGTCGGTACGATTTTGCATTTCATTAGTTTGGTCGAAGATTTAATTATACAATCTCGTTGGATTACCGCAATTCACAAGAAACGTAAGGAAAAGGACAGGCATCCGAGGTCCAAAACTGACAAGGCTTCTTCTAAGCCAGTCGCCGGTTCTCAGTGAGGCGCTTTTGCAGCCCCTGACGCCCGCTACCTCAGAGCCGCAGGCCGCTTCCGACTCCCACGTTGGAGCAGACTAGGCCGTTGGAAACTCAAGGTATTGGACACTTGGAAAATATTCCCTCAGATGGGTCTGGAGCCGCTGAGCAGGCATCGGCTTCTGAGGGTGTTTTCAGGCCTACACAGTTCTATATAAAACCGACTACAGCTTCAAAGGCAAAGACTAAAGCACCACTAAAGACAAAGAAACAAGTGCAGCAAGCCCATGGACAGACCTCCATGCCTAAAAAACAGATGCTCAAAATGGCCGAAGACCTAATTACTTTGATCAGGGGTTCCCATCCCCCTCCTGATAAGAGGCCTAAGCAAGAGACAGAATATGAGTCGTCAGATCAGGTTTCCATTTCCTCTGACTCTTCTTCTGAACAGGAATACCCTCTCCCTCCCTATGAGGATTCCGATGCTGAAGAATCTATCCCTTCAGCCTCTCCTCCTGAGGATTATTATTTTGGGGAAACCCTGCATACCATGAGGGAGCACTTCCACTGGGAGAGCCAAGAATACTCAGAATCTAAGAAAAGGCTCAGACTTTCTTTTACTACCTCAGCACAGGCCTCTTGCTATCCCCCGTTTTAGACATTGTAGATGTATTTTCAGAGTCTGTCTGTCTCCTGACTCTTTACCCCATGAACCTATTAAGCCAGACAGATACTACAGGGTTACAGATTCACATACATTTCTTTATAAAAACCCTGCTGCTGACCCATAAACTGTTTCTCAGGGTCCCAAAGGGGTCAAAGCTTCCACTGCAAAAAACCCTATCCCCTCTGATAGGGATTCAAGGGCACTGGACAGATGGGGGAAAAAGATTTACACTTCTGCTACCTTGGATGTGAGGGCTTTAAATTGTCAGTTTCATATGCTTAAATATCAGCAATACTTAATGTCACTGCTTAAACAGAAAATGTTACCAAATTCTGAATGTGCAGAAAACAAGGAAATGCAGGATTTATTGCATGCATCTGAACAAGTGGGAAAGCATACTTTGCAATGTGGTTTTGACTCTCTGGAGGCCTCTTGCAGGGCCTCTCTTATGGGTTCTGTCATTAGGAGGCATGCTTGGTTAAAGGAACAGAATCTGCCTGATCATGTTAAAGCAAAATTATTAGATGCTCCATTACAGCATGATACTTTGTTTGGTGTTAAAGCAGAAGAGGTATTGAAGAAAATGGAGGACAAAGCGAAATCTGTGCAGACAGTTAAGGATTTCTTACAGGTGCAGCCACCCAGATTTAGCAGGAACTGGCCTACAAAGAATTGGTCCTTTCCAGTGTCAGACAGGCCACAAAGAGGCAGATACAGATGCCCCAGAGGCAGATCCCAGCCCCAAGGCTCATACAGGCCTAAACAATGTGGTGCTTCTACCTCCAAAAGCGGAGAAGACATATCACAGCCATACAGGAAACACTCCCAATGACTTTCCTCTGCCAGCACCAAGCACTTATCTTTTGGCAGCCCCCTTAGGAGGAAAACTAGCACTTTTTTCACAAAATTAGCACATGATCACCCAGGACAAATGGGTCTTGAATATAGTGTCTCAGGGCTACAGGTTCCACTTTCACACCCTGCCCAGGGCAAAAGGTATGCCAGACCTGCCACACAATCAATGGGCAGAGGAACAAAAGCAAGTTTCATCCCTCATGGACATGAGGGACATTCAGCGGGTACCACAGCAAGAACAGGGACAAGGATTTTACTCGAGACTTTTCTTGGTACCCAAAAAGGACAAAGCCTGGAGACCAATACTGGACCTGTCTATTCTAAACACATTTCTGGACGTTCCAAAATTCAAAATGTTGACGCTACAGCAACTTCTGCACATGCTGGGCAAGAAGGCTTGGCGAGTTACTTTGGACATCATAGAGGCATACCTGCATGTCCCAATCAGACAGTCTTGCAGAAGATACATCAGATTCATAGCTGGCTCATAGGTTCATAGGTTCATACTAGGCTATCTGCCCAAGGGCATTTATAAGCCTAGCCCATAGTTATGTGGCTTTCGCCACCCCTTTAGTTTGAATAAAAACTATGCCTATCATTTTTCTGTGCCTCTGTCAAGCAGTGACACTGAAGTAATCCCTGGGGTATATCTGCGATCTCCCATCCATTGGTCAAGATTCCTCTTGAACAAGGCCAGCGAGGTGCTCTGCCTCACATGTACCGGGATTTTGTTCCACAGCATAGGGAGTCTCTGGGTGATGAATCTGTCCCTCCAGCACGTTCTATTTATAACCGTGTCAAGGTTTAAGTCTCCGCCCTTGTGGTTCTGAGGGATCTAGATTTTTGAGGTGAAGCATATTCATCAAATCTGGGTTTGACATGGCCTTATATGTCAGGCACAGGTCACCTCTGAGCAAGCGGTATGAGACTGAATAGAGCTGGAGTTCTTTCAGTCGGGCAGCATAAGACATATTTTGAGACCCTTTATCCTTTTGGTGAGGAACTTTTGGGGCCTTTCAAGCTGCAGCAGGTGTCTGGTCAGATACATTCCAAATGGGGCATTGTACTCAATCATAGGTCTAATGAGTGATGAGTACAGGGGGACGATGACCTCCCTTGATCTAGATGTGAATCCCTTCATGATCAGGTGGGAGATATAGAAGGTTTTCCTAACTACTTTAGCAACATGAGTGTCAAATGAAAGGCTACTGTCAACTTGGGTCCCCAGATCCCTGATGACTTTTTCTGTGCTCAGTGGATTGCCACCTATATGGTAGCTAGGGGTAACCTTGTTTTTCCCGAAGGGTATGACTATGCATTTTTTGGCGTTTAACTTCAGGCCATGGCTCTGGCACCAGTTATCCGTTTCTGTGAGGCCCTTCTGGAGGATATCTGTGTCAGATGTGTTTTCGACTATGGCGCCCAGTTTGCAGTCATCTGCAAACTTTGTCAGCCATAACCCTCCTGTGTTTGCTTGTACTTCAGAAAAGTAGATGCCGAACATGCACTACCAATTCCCTGCACTGCCCTTTGGCTTATCTACTGCGCCCAGGGTCTTCACAAAATGCCTGGCACCAGTAATTGCATTTTGCAGACAATGAGGAATTCAAATATATCCTTACTTGGACGACTGCCTTATTCAAACAGAGAACAAGGACATTCTACTAAAGCATCTGGCATTTGTAAAAAGATTACTAATTTGTCTAGGGTACACAGTAAATGAAAATAAATCAAAACTAGTACCCTCTCAAGAGATAATGTTCCTGGGTGCAAGCTTAAATACAACTGCCCAGATGGCTTATCTCACGCCTGACAAACAAAGGCAACTGACTTACTTCAAAATGTTGGCAACAAAGACCCAAGAAAAATTCTGCAGGCTTTGGGCTTCATGGCATCCTGCTAATTCCATATGCCAGACTGCATATGAGGAAACTACAATGATATCTAAAAAGTGTTTGGACTCAACATTGCCACAGCCTGGAAACATTAATTACCCTCATTCCCTGCCTGCAACAGGAGTTTCGATGGTGGGCACAGGCCTGTCACCACAACAAGGGACAGCCATTCACTTTACCCACAGCCAGGCAGACACTAACAACGGATGCATCAGATTATGCCTGGGGGGCCCACATGGCAGGAAAATGTATTCAGGGCACATGGCCCGCAAGCCAGATGCATCTTCATATCAATCAAAAAGAGATGCTAGCTGTTCATAATGCCCTGACAACTTTCAAGGATCTACTTCATCCAGGACAACCACTGATAAAGATGGACATTACTACAGTCATGTGGAACATAAACAAGCAGGGAGGCACACATTCCTACCCCCTCTGCAGACAAGCCATGACTTTGTGGGACACAGCATTGACTTATCAAGTTCATCTGCAAGCACAATTCCTGCCAGGAAAGATAAATACTCTGGCAGACGAACTAAGCAGAAACCTCATGGATCCCCACGAGTGGAAACTGGATCCACAAGTCTTCAGTATGATAACAAGGAAATGGGGATGCCCAGACATAGATCTATTTGCCTCCCCTCACAACTGCCAACTATGGAGATTCTGCACAAGGACTTATCACAAGCAAGCATGGAAAGTGGATGCCTTATCCTTCAGCTGGAAAAACCTAACAGTATATGCATTTCCCCCACTGCCTCTCCTCCTCAAGGTACTCTTAAAGGTAAGACAAGAGAAGCCAAAAATGATACTGATTGCCCCATACTGGCCACGCCCGCACTGATACCCAATCCTAAAGAACTTGTCTCAAAGTGCAGCCTGGGCATTGCCTCAAATTCCTCACTTACTGACCCAACAAAACAATCAGATCCTGCACAGCCAACTCAGGACCTTAAATCTGGCAGCATGGCGGATAATGTAGCCATTCAGAACACTCCTCTCTCTAAAGCTGTAATGGTTGTTATTGTGGAGGCCAGGAGGCCCAGTGCCAGAAAATCTTATGCAGAAAAATGGGAGAGATTCTGTGCTTGGAACCAGGCACAAGGAATTGACATGTTTGTACCAAATATTCCTCAGATTTTACAATACTTAACTGAGATGCTGGACAAAGACCTATCCTTTTCATCAATTAAGATCCATGCTTCTGCCATTTCAGCCCATTACAATACGGAACCACCTATCTTTTCTCATCCTTTGATAAGGCAGTACCTCAGAGGGGCCAAAAACATAAGAGCTCCAAGGAGAGCACCAACACCTGCATGGGACCTCAGTTATGTCTTGGAAAAACTCGCACTGCCTCCTTTTGAGCCAGCCTCAACAGCTGATATAAAATTCTTATCCTGGAAAACAGCTCTGCTCCTAGCAATAATCTCTGCAAGGAGAGTCTTGGAGTTCAGGCACTCATGGCTGTGGAACCTTTTATCATTTTCCATCCAGTCAGGGTTTCTCTGAGGACAAACCCGACATTTACGCCTAAGGTGGTGTCCAGTGTGGCTCTTAACCAAACCATTCACTTGCCTACCTTTTATCCAAACCCACAGAACAAGGGTGAGAGACTTCTTCATTCTTTGGACATACACAGACAGCTACCATTCTACTTGGACAGAACTAAAGCTTTCAGAAAGACTGAGCAACTTTTAGTGGCATATGCTGCAGGATCACAAGGAAAAGGCCATCTCAAAATAGACTATTTCAAAATGGATAGGCCATTGCATTCGTTTCTGCTATTCACAACATGGCAAATCAGTGCCTAAGGGCATTAGGCCACATTCAGCCAGAGCAGCAGCCGCTTCAGCAGCCTTCCTCAGAGGAGTACCAACCAAAGACATCTTAGAGGCTGCAACTTGGAGTTCAGTGCACACTTTTACAAAGCACTGCCACTTACCTCTCTACTCTAAATCCAGAGCAGGCTTTGCCACTGCAGTTCTGCAGGCCACATAACCTCTCCTAATCCTATTTAGCCCCAGCCACCCATCCTCAGCTTTGGGATTCAACTCAAGAGTAATGACTGCAACAGTGAAACATGATGAACATAGTACAGTTGTGTACCTACCATAAATGTAGATGTTCGAGTGTATTCACTGTTGCAGTCCAGGTTATCCTCCCACCATCCCCCTTTCTTTTGCTGGGTCTTATCTGTACTTCTCTATTCTATACAACCTATGTGGTGTATTTTCTTGTAGATGAGGGAAATGTTTACCTTAGTGCATGCATGTTTATTGGCATCAGTTTTTTAGCCTACCCTTTTGGGGGCACCTGACATCTTGGGGCAAGAAAAACTGAAGAAAATGGCGTCTGCTGCATCTTTTATACCCCTGGCGCACGGATGTCAGGGAAGAGGTGACAGCAACCGACGCCGGACCAAGACTTTGGAATTCTGGCCAACTGCAGGTAGCCTGCCAGCAGGATAACCCAAGACTAATGACTGCAACAGTGAATACACTCTAACATCTACATTTACGGTAGGTACACAACTGTACTTTACTCTCATTCCCTGCCTACAACAGGAGTTTCGATAGTGGGCAAAGGCTTGTCACCAAAACAAGGGACAGCCATTCACATTACCCCCTTCCAGGCAGACACTAACAACGGATGCATCAGATTATGCCGGGGGGGCCCACATGGCAGGAAGATGCATTCAGGGCACATGGTTCTCAACCCAAATGCATCTACATATCAATCAAAAAGAGATGCTAGCTGTTCAGAATGCCCTGACTGCCTTCAAGGACCTAATTCATCCGGGACATCGACTGATAGACAAACAACACCACCGTCATGTGGTATATAAACAAGCAGGGGGACACACATTCTTACCCCCTTTGCAGACTAGCCATGACTTTGTGGGACACAGCATTAACTTACCAAGTACATCTGCAGGCCAATTCCTGCCAGGAAGGAAAAATACTCTGGCAGACGAACTAAGCAGAAACCTCATGGATCCCCACGAATGGCAGCTGGATCCACAAGTCTTCAGCATGACAACAAGGAAATGGGGATGCCCGGGCATAGATCTATTTGCCTCCCCTCAACTACCAACTAAAAAGATTCTGCACAAGGACTTATCACAGACAAGCATGGAAAGTTGACGCCCTATCTTTCAGTTGGAAGAACCTATCGGTATATGCCTTTCCCCCCACTGCCTCTCCTACCCAAGGTACTCCTAAAGGTCAGTCAGGAGATGCCATAAATGATACTGATTGCGCCAGACTGGCCCCGCCAGTACTGGTTTCCAATCCTAAAGAACTTGTCTCAGTGCCCAGCTTGGACCTTACCTCAAATACCTCATCTACTGTCCCAGCAAAACAAACAGATTCTGCACAGCCAAGCCAGGACTTTAAACCTGGCAGCATGGCAGATAATGTAGTCATACAAAACACACCTCTCAGTAAAGCTGTGATAGATGTCAGTTTGGAGGCCAGAAGGCCTAGTACTAGCAAATCCTATGCTGGAAAATGGAAGAGATTCTGTGCTTGGAACCAGGCACAAGGAACTAATACAGCTGTGCCAAATATTCCTCAGATTTTGCACTACTTAACTGAGATGCTGGACAAAGGCCTATCTTTTTCATTTATTAAAATTCATGCCTATGCCTTTTCGGCTCATTACAATAGAGAGCCACCAATCTTTTCTCATCCCTTATTAAAACAGTACCTCAGAGGAGCCAAAAATGTAAGGCCTCCGAGGAGATCACCAATGCCCACAAGGGACCTCAACTACGTCTTGGAAAGACTCACCCTGCCTCCTTTTAAGCCAGCTGCTACTGCTGATGTAAAGTTTTTATCTTGGAAAACAGCTCTGCTCCTAGCAATAACTTCTGCAAGATGAGTTTTAGAGCTACAGGCACTCATGGCTGTGGAACTTTTATCATTTTTTATCCAGACAGGGTCTCTCTGAGGACAAACCCAACATTTATGCCTCAGGTGGTTTCCAGTGTGGCTTTTAACCAAATTATTCATCTGCCAACTTTTTTATCCAAATCCACAGAACAAGGGGGAGAGAATTCTGCATTCTTTGGACATGCACAGACAGCTTGGATTCTACTTGGATAGAACCAAAGTTTTCAGAAAGACAGAGCAATTACTAATGGCATATGCTGCAGGATCACAAGGAAAGGCCATCTCAAAGCAGACTATTTCAAAGTGGATAGGCCACTGCATTCATTTCTGCTACTTACACCATGACAAGCCAGTGCCTAAGGGCATTAGGCCACATTCAGCCAGAGCTGCAGCCACTTCAGCAGCCTTTCTCAGAGGAGTACCAACCAAGGACATTTTAGAGGATGCTACTTGGAGTTCAGTGCACAGAGCACTATCATCTGCCACTCTACTCTAAATCCAGGGCAGCCGCTCCTAATGCTATTTAACTCCAGCCTCTCAACCATAACTTTGGGACTCTACCCAAATGTAATGACTGCAACAGTGAAACACGAAGAACATAGTACAGTTGTGTGCACTTACCATAAATGCAGATGTTCGAGTGTATTCACTGTTGCAGTCCAGGTTTACCCACCCGCCATCCCCCTTTCTTCTGATGGAACCTATCTTTCCTTCTCTGATTTATACAACCTATGTTGTGTATTTGCTTGTAGATGAAGGTAAAGTTTATATTGGTGCATGTATTTACAATTTATATAAATTTTGGCTACCCTTTTAAGGGGCACCTGACATCTGGGGCAGGAAAAACTAAAGAAAATAGCATCGGACGCATCTTTTATACCCCTGACGACCTGACGCCAGGGAAGGGGTGACAGCAGCCGACGCAGGACCCAGGACTTAGGAATTCAGGCCGACTGAGGGCAACCTGCCAGCAGGATTACCCAAATGTAATGACTGCAACAGTGAATACACTCGAACATCTACATTTATGGTAACTGTACACAACTGTACTTTTTGAATCTTTAACTTTAGAAGAGATTTTGGCATCGTACAGTAACTGGTATACAACCTTGACTGCACTTTATGATGATGGTTTGTTAACAGATAACTTGTTTGACTATCTACAGACACCTACCCCCACTTGCCTAAACTCTTTGGAATCCCTAAGCCACAGAAAAATAGAGAAAACTCTCCTTACTCTCCTTAGTGGTTGCAAGCAGGGGGTCCCTGACTGAAGCTGCTGCCATCTACCTGGATTTTTTGTTGCAGCCTCTGCCTGAGAGCATTTCACACACAAAAGACATTAATGATATTTTTAAGGGAAATAAAAAGTGTTACAATTAATGCTGATGGCATTTTATTAACAGTAAATGTTGAATCATTACATACTGTTCTTCCAGTTGTATTGAAATAGTGATTGATTTGTACAGGAAAAATAACATTGGCACACCAGCACAACATGAAAGAACTGGGAAACTTTTTACATTTGGTGCTTAGCTGCAATTTTTATTTTTTTTACATTTAATGGAAATTATTGTAAACAAAGACTTTATAGCTATGGTGGCAGATATGGCCCCCTAGCCTAGCCAGCATAGCCCTAGACAAGTGGGAAGAGGATTGTTTTTAACAACAGAGAGTACATGCAACATATCACAGTGTGCCCATGCTTTATTGATGACATCTTTATTGTGTGGAAAGGTGACGGTTCTAAATTAGAAGGTTTTTATCAGGTATCTGAATCAAACCACCAGCTTCCTGCAATTCACCTTTTCCCACAGCGTCACCTTGGCAGTATTCTTAGATATGCAGATTGCTAAAGACTTGGACCAAGGTAAAGTGGACACAGATCTTTACAGAAGGACCTACCAGAGTAAACCTACTGCTACATAACAAAAGTCTCCATCCCACAGGGCAAAATATAACGTTAAGTCTCAGGGTTACAGGTTGGCCGGGATCGCCATGAAAATGGAACTGTTCCTTAAAAACTGGAATGATCCTGAAAATGAGTTTTTGGTGAAGGGATACGAAAACAATATGTTAAGAAGCATTCTAGAACCTATAATTAAACTAAAAAGTATAAAATCACCAGTACGTAGCAGTCCTTAATAGGAGGGTTTTAAAGAAATCTATTCACAACAAATCTAAAGACATTCGTATCTTGACTTTTATTGTTGACTATCACTGCATTATTAATATTGGAGAGAACTGGGCCATAATTACTGAAAGCTCATGTCTAATGGGCCTCCTTGGAGAAGCTCATTTCTTTGTGTATAGGAAAGCCAGAAACATTCAGTAGTTGGTTTAAAGGTAGGCCCAGACCATTGAATACATGCACCAATAAGTGTGGAGCCGTCTGTGTTTTTTGTCAGCACATACAGGAGGGAGACATGTTTTTCTGCCCTTATTTAATGAAACTGATTAAAATCAATACACGAGGTGACTGCAACTCAATGCAGGTGGTTTACTGGGCAAGCTGCAATGACTGTGAATCATTTTATGTGGGGAAATACTCAGACATAAAAAGATTTCTGACCATCTTTCTGAAATTAGAGCTAATTGAAGGAATAACGCACTGGCTGGGCACCTGCAGTTTCACAAAAGACACACTGACTTTAAATTCCAAATTATTTATTTATTTATTTTAATTTAACATTTGTTTACCAAGAAAGTCTGACTTGGAACAAAGACAATTTTCAGCGGAGGCCCGGGGAGAAACAATCCAGGCGCATGTCTTTGTAACCTGGGAGGAAACTGGAATACCCCCGTAGAAAACCCACATGAATTCAGAGAGGGCATACAGACTCAAACAGAAGGCACCCCAGCCGGGAATCGAACTAGAGAACCTGCTGCCGTGAGGCAACAATGCTACTGCTGCACCCAAAACTTATTGATCGTGTGGACCTGTTGGAACTGGAAGGAGACGGCCTTAATTTTTAGAACTTGAATTACTGTAGCAACTGAAACTGAACTCTTAGAAAACTGGGCCTTGATTATTATTGCTCCATAAAAAGCATTCTAGAACTCAGAAAACTGCCCCACTGTTTAAAAGACTGTTAAAAAGTCTGATATGGGATTGAGGTACTTGCGTATTATCGCAACCACATTCAAACAACTGGAGAATATGTAACTGCTGATAGCAATTCAGGGAAGTTTATGCCTGACTGGATAATATTTGGCTTTGTGAAAGAATTACTAGGCAATGGTGACTGGCTATGCTGGGGCCTTCCTGGGGGAACATTTGCAGCGGTTTTGTTTTTAATACTTAGTTGCTCCAACATTTTGGTTTCTCCTTCTTTAGTGAATTATGCACCGATGTATTAGTAACGTGAGGTATTTCGTAACAGAATGCACTGTTTTTCCATATTGTTAATTGTTAGTGAAATAGGTTGTCCTTCAGAAGGGTAATTTACTAACTTCAGTAGAGTGCCAGCCAACAAGAGTATGTTGAACCGAATGGTCCACTCTTCGCCCATAAATAAGATAAACTGAAAATTACCCCCCCACAATTACTTCTGAAAAAAGTCCAACGAAGAACATTTGAATAGAGCACAGGTACACTTGTACAGGTTGCGAAATCAGACTCATATCTGTTGCGCTTTCTATAGGGCAACATATTAAAGATTGCAGTCTGGTTCATTCATTCTTAGTGAAGGAGCGGTCACTTTTTGGTGTACACACATGGGTTTGGGAGAGTTTTCCTGCAATACAGCACAGGGTCAAAGACTGCCCTGTGACCCCCCCCCCCCCACACACACACACACACACACACACAGACCACACCACACACACACTTTGAATGATTTGGCTCCTTATTTAACGGAACTCAACCTGCTAGTCAAGAAGTGGGGAGAAGGCCTAAAAGTATAGACGAATTGTCAGTATTTCGATTATACAGTTACTAAGCTGCTATCGGCAGTTACGTATTATCCAGCTGTTTGGAATGTGGTTGCGATAATACGCAAGTACCGGGACTGATTAACGCTGACATTACACACTAATATTATACATACTAATATTGTTCTAACAAATGTCAAACATTTTAATTAATTTACAATGAAAATAACTGACATCTGTGCTGTTTTCTGATACTTTTACTCACTTAAACTAAGTGCTTTCTTAGTTAGATGCCACACTTGAACAGATCCCCAGGGCCTAAATGCTTTTATTTTTAACATTTTCACTGTATTTCCACCTTATAGGTTCATAGGTTCGTACTAGGCTATCTGCCCTAGGGCATTTATAAGCCTAGCCAGAGTGTGTGTGGCTTTCACCACCCCTTAGGATGAGAATACTACGCCCTTTTAGGGTTTAGTTTACTGTGCCTCTGTCTAGTAGTGACACAGAGATGACCCCCGGGGTAAACCTACGATCTCCCATCCACTCGTCGAGATTTCTCTTGAATAGAGTCAGTGAGGGGCTCTGCCTAACATGGGCTGGGATTCTGTTCCAGAGTGTAGGCAGCCTCTGGGTTATGAATCTGTACCTCCAGCACGTCCTATTTATTTCTGTGTTGAGGTTTAAGTCTCTTGTTCTCGTGGCTCTGCTGGATTTGGATTTTCTGAGGTGGAGCATGTCCATTAATTCCGGATTGGATATGGCCTTGTACGTCAGGCACAGATCACCTCTGAGTAGGCGGTATGCGACTGAATAGAGCTGGAGTTTTTTCAGTCGGGCAGCATATGACATATGTTTAAGACCCTTTATCCTCTTGGTGAGGAACTTTTGGGGTCTTTCCAACTGCTGCAGGTGTCGGGTGAGATACATCCCAAATGGGGCATTGTACTCAATCATTGGCCTGATAAGAGAAGAGTACAGAGACACAATGACCTCTCTTGATCTAGATGTGAAACCCTTCATGATAAGGTGGGCAATATAGAAGGTCTTCCTAACCACTTTGGCAATGTGAGTGTCAAATGAGAGGTTACTGTCAACCTGGGTCCCTGATTACCTCTTCCGTACTTAATGGATTACCACCTATGTGGTAATTTGTCGGTACCTTGTTTTTCCCAAAGGGTATGACTATACATTTTTTGGCGTTCAGCTTAAGGCCATGGCTCTGGCACCAATTATCCGTTTCTATGAGGCCTCTCTGAAGGATGTTTGTGTCCGCTGGAGTATCAATTATGGCACCCAGTTTGCAGTCATCTGCGAACTTTGTCAGCCACAATCCTCCTATGTTTGCCTGTACCTCGGAAAAGTAAATGCCGAACAAGAGGGGTCCCAGGACTGAGCCCTGTGGGACACCGCTTGTGACTGGCTTAGAGTCTGACATAGCTCCAGCAACTCTGACCCTGTGGGTTCTGTCCTTGAGCCAGTTTGCAACCCATCTTGTGACATATGGGTTTACATTTAAGCTGGTGAGTTTGTCTATGATGCCCGAGTGGGGTATTATGTCAAAGGCTTTTGCAAGGTCAAGGTAGGCTGTGTGAACTGCCTTACCCTCATCAATGGCCTTAGTGACTGTTTCAAAAAAGTCGACCAAGTTCAAAAGGCAGGATCTGCCCTTGACAAAGCCAAATTGGGTAGGATCCAATGTCTGTAGGTCCCCAATGTCTTTGTTTATGAGATCCATAATGGTCCTCTCCATAGCTTTGCAGACCAGGCTCGTCAAGCTTATGGGGCGGTAATTTCCGGGGTCCGTAGAAGCACCGCCTTTGTGAAGTGGGACCACTGTTGCCGTACGCCACTCTTTGGGTACGTATCCTGTAGTAAGGCTAAGATTAAACAGCAGCCTTATGTGTGGGTTTAGTTCCTCTTGGAGTTCGTGTAGCACACAGCCCGGGACACCATCCGGTCCCATTGATGCTGTGTTTTTAGCTTTAGAGAGGGCGGCTCTCACCTGGGCATCTGAGATGTTAGGGAGGCTACACTCTGCTGGGATAGTTATTTCTCCTTTTGGGGAGGAGGGGGAGGAGAAATTTGCACTGAACCTGTCTGCCAGAATGTTGGCAATGTCAGTGGGTTCAGTGTATTTTGTGTCATTTTGGACTAACTCTGAGCATATCTGGGAGTTTCCACCCAGGTTTCTAACATAGCTAAAGAAGGCCTTGTGATTGTCTTTTGTGTCTTTTGCGATTTTTCTCTCAAAGTTGGCCTTGGATGATTTTATGAGTGATCGTAGTTTTTGCTAGTACTGATCAGAGATGCCTTCCCTTTTAGGGATTTTGCTCTGTCATGTAGTAGCTTCCTCCTCCTGTTGTAAAGTTTGTTTATGGCTGGGGTCCACCAGACCGGGCGCCTGCCTTTGGGGGAATGGGTCTTGGTTTTATTTGGGATTGCATGATCCATGCATTCTTGAAGGTGCCCATAGAAGGCATTTGCAAAGGATTCAGCAGTGTGGGTTGTGGTTTCCACTGGCCCAGGGGCCTTGAAGGATACCACTTCAGTCTTAAGAAGTGTGAAGTTGGCTTTTGAGAAGTTCTTCACTGTGGTCTTTTGTGCAGGGGGTAGGGGTGGGATGTGGATTTCCAGTGTGATTAATTTATGGTCTGATCTTACCAAAGAGGGATATACTTCCGGTGTGGAGCATTTTGTCCCCATGTTTGTGATGATCAGGTCTAGTATATTGTCTCCTCTTGTGGGAATGGTGACTAGTTGTTCCATTGCATTTGAGTTTATGAATTCTAGGAACCTTTGGGCTAGGGTGTTGGGGCTTGAGTAATGTTCCCAGTCTATGTTTGGGTAGTTGAAGTCTCTCAAAATGATGGTATTTGGAGAGACATTCATACTCTCCAGTGTCTTCAGGAAGGCTGTTTGGGGTTCCTGAGTTTGAGAGGGTGGTCTGTAGCATGCTACAAACTGTAAGGCAGTTTTGCCTATGGTTAGTTGCACCTGGATAGTCTCTGATGCTTCATGCGTTGCCACTAACCTAGAGGTGTGGGTATCTTTGATGAAAATGGATACTCCCCCTCCTTTTGTGGTTCGGTCCAAGTTTTGGGGCCGGAAAGCATGATATGAGGTAAAACCTGATAGTGCTGGGGTGCTCTCAGGAGCCTTGAACCAGGTTTCAGTCACTGCACAGACATCGATGTTCTCCATACTGAGGAGGGCTTCGAGGGCGTGCATCTTGAGGTTTAGACTTCTGGCATTGAGCAGCATTACCCTTAGTTTTTTTCCACTTGTGTTTTCTAGGGAGGTAGGTTTGTCATTTGAGCCTTGCCTAAAAACGGCACTATGGGGTGGCAAGAGCCTTGGCCAATATCCGAAGCCCAGGGTGACAGGTGCAAGCCATCCCTTGCGAAGCAGCGTGGCTTGTCAAGCATGTCATCCCAAGCAGACAGACATTGGATCCCCTTAGAATGACACCAGTAATTAAGCCAATTGTTAAAACTGATCATTTTGTCTTTGTACTGTGGCATCATTCTTGGTGAGGGTAAGATGCTGCTCAGGGTCAGGGTCATACCGGCCTGGGCTACATAATCAGAGAGCTCCTCTATGTCTCTTTTCATGTAGTCCAGGGAGGTACGTCTCAGGTCGTTCACACCGGCATGTACAATGACTGAGTCATATTTGTACTTGCTGTGGAGTGACCTGAGTGCTTGTGTTATGTGGCGGATTCTAGCTCCTGACAGGCAGCTTACTGTGACCTTTTCCTTGTTTAGTCTGGTGAGCGGGACGTCAGTGTGTCTGACTATGGAATCACCTATTACAAGTGTGTCTGGCATGTTTGGCCTTAAGGGCTGTGACTGTTTAGCACACTGACTTTGTGAACTATGTGTTGCATGTGCTATGTCTTGAGGTGGTGGTTGCTTGGGTGTCTACTTTGGAGGCCTCTGTTGTTTTGGTAGATTTTTAATCAGCGCCTCCGAGTATGTTTTTGTGTGTTTATGTGTTTGGTTTGCAGTTGTGATAGCTCTATGTGAGACTGGGTTTGTGTTGTGCGTGGTTACCTTCTCCTCCTGACTGGTCTTGCCAGTACTGAATTGAGAGAGCTCAGCCTCCAGTTTGGCTATATAGTTGCATCTCTCGCATATATTTGTATTTGTTGGGAGGAGGAGAGGGTTGTCTGTGTACATGAGGCAATTGTAACATTGCCTCAAGATTCCCAGATTCACCAGCTGAACAGGAGAGGACGCCAGCAACTGACCCTTCGACATGCTAGAAATAGTGAAAAAGATTGCTGTGTAACTGAGTCAGAAAGGACCTATAGGGAAATGGGTACTCAACAGAATTTAGGTGAATGAAGTACTTTCAGTGCTTTACCTGTGTAAAAAATGCTTTAGGAGCAAGTGCTGAGCTTTTCAGATAGAGTATAGGCTGTTTAGATTGCAAGTAGAACAGTTCTAAGGGAAAAAATGAAGAGCAGACTTGGCGGAGCCAGAAAGTTTAACCTTGTATACGCACGACCGCGCAAAGCCGTGCAAACGCGGATTTTAAGCAGTGAACTACAAAAGAGCTAGGAATGGTCCCAAACAACCAATTACTACAGCTTCTTGTGCTGAGGTCACTTCCCCCAAGGACAGGTAGGCTGCTCAAGGCTCCCCACTCCCACTGGTGAGCAAAGAAACTTCCTTCTATCCAAGTAAGGTAATGGACAACACAGGAACTACACCACAGCCCAGAATACAGCAATGCCTGTATACTGGTCTAAACTAGTCGAGGAAGGCGGGAAAACAAGGATTATTTTTTTGTTTTTTTTGTAGAAACACACAGAAAATGCAGAGACAGTGATAAATTAGTTACACAGGCTAGCATACTTTAGTGGGCAGCCTCCACAGTTAAATTAAACAAACAAGCAAACTTTCGATTAAATTCGACTAAATGTAACTTTAAGTGCAGATTTTAAAATAAATGCAGTAATCAGTAAAAAACAGTTCAGGCTAGTTCAAAGTAAGCAACAGAAGCTATTTCCAGTGGAAAAAAAGCAAAGATACTTAAATCCAGAAGGTAATCGCTTTTTCGAGTTCCTTGCTGCTAGGACCACTCTGTAAACCCACGTGGAGCTTGTCTGAGCAGTATAGCCAGAAAAAAACGCCCAGAGGCGGATTTTAAGCAGTGAACTACAAAAGAGCTAGGAATGGTCCCAAACAACCAATTACTACAGCTTCTTGTGCTGAGGTCACTTCCCCCAAGGACAGGTAGGCTGCTCAAGGCTCCCCACTCCCACTGGTGAGCAAAGAAACTTCCTTCTATCCAAGTAAGGTAATGGACAACACAGGAACTACACCACAGCCCAGAATACAGCAATGCCTGTATACTGGTCTAAACTAGTCGAGGAAGGCGGGAAAACAAGGATTATTTTTTTGTTTTTTTTGTAGAAACACACAGGAAATGCAGAGACAGTGATGCATTAGTTACACAGCAATTATAACTATCGCTTTCAGCCTAAGTGTTTACTTGTAGATTTATACACATGTTCAGTAATATTATATGTTTTTTTATACACAAACGTGATGAAGTATTTATTTGATACAAAAGCGATCTTTGTTAAAATTGTTTCAGTTTGTAAGTTGCTAATCATTCTGATGAATGTCTAGTTTTAGATATTTTTCGTAATTAGTCATTTTGTTAGTGAGTTGGTTTCTTGATAAAGTTTGGATTAGTAGGTAGCACAGTCTTAGTTTATTCTGTGGTGTTAAGGGGACGGGGGCTTAGTTAAAGGAATGAGTTTAACGCTTTTATTGCTGTTACCAGAACCACACTCTGTAAGCACTCCCTAGCTCCAAATATTGTGATTTATATACATATTTATTTATTTATTTATTTTAACATTTGTTAACTGGGAAAGTCCGGCTTTGAACAAAGCCAATTTTCAGCGGAGGCCTGAGGAGAAAGGCTCCAGATGTAAAAATTTTTTACATATATATATATATATATATATATATATATATATATATATATATATATATATATATATATATATATGTGTGTGTGTGTATATAAATAATGGATGTCTTTAATGCTTTTCATTGTACTCAACTAGGATTGCTTGTTTGTGTGGTTCAGTAAGGGATATTCCATTTTTAACTCAGCTGTGGACTACCTACTATTTTATTATTTTGTAGTTTGTAGAATGTATTTTAAAGTTCGATTTTTATTAGTGAACTACATGCAGAACATATTTCAAGGAGTGAACTTCACACCCTCCACACTAAGTTTCTACTTGGTTTGTTTTTGACCCAGTTTAGGTTGCATACTGGGTTTTCTGACACTTTGAGGGATACCACAAATTTTTCTTTTTGGAATGCTTCCAATTGTTGTTTTAGCCCTATCAGGTACGGCTGAGTCAATGCATTTGTATAAATGCTCAAACAAGGCATCGATGTAAATCCCAGTATAGTTGTCAGTGCCATCAGTGAGGGCAGGGGCTGCGAAGCTATTAATGCCGTTGTGTATGAGGTTGTAATTGCCTTTGGAGAAGTTTTTTCTCTAGTTGCTGCTAATGGGGGTCAGATGTTATTGTTACTTCTAATGAGACTGATTTATGATCAGACCTCAATAGGGAGGGCTGTACACAATGGGGTGGTGCAATGATCACCCATGTTAGTGAGCACCAGATCCAGAATGTTTGGGCCCCTTGTGGGGGTGTCATCCAGCTGGTCCAGGACATTGGAGTTGAAGTCCAAGAACCCTTGAGCAAGTATATTAGTAGACTTATAATTTACCAAGTCTATGGATGGGTAGTTAAAGTCACCTAAAACCATTGTGCTTGGTTGTTTCTTGAGCGATTCAAGTAGATCCAAGTATGCAGTGTGGGTATCCTAGGTCATGGGGAGGTCCTATAACTGGCAATAACTTGGAGAGGAGTCTTATCTACAGTCAGTTGGACCTGCGTTAGTTCAAGAGAATCATTTTGTTTAACCAGTCTAGAGGTGTGTTTATCTTTGGTGAATACAGATACTCCACCTTCTTTAGTTCTCACACTTTGTGGTGTGAATGTGTGGAAGGCATTATATCCCAGTATGGCCAGTGTGCTTTCCGTTGGCTTAAACCAAGTCTCTGTGACTGCAAATATGTCACATCTTCTAAGGTGAGGGCTGCTTCCAGTGAGTGCATTTTACGTTTAGACTCACGGCGGTTGGCAGCATAAGCTTGAGGTTGCTTTTTGAAAATATTTTTATGTTGGGAATTTTTTTGTTGTGACATTGCGTAAAAAAGGCACTATGGGGAGGCAAGAGCCTTAGCCAGTAACTGAAATCCCAGAGGTACAGATTGACCATCTCTGACAAAGCAGCATGGTCTGTTTACCATGTCATCTCAGGCTGACCGGTACTGGATTCCCTTGTAATGAAACCAGAAACTAAACCAGTTGTTGAAGTCGGTCATTTTTTGTTTATATTGCGGTATCATCTTAGGTGAAGGTAGTGTGCTGCTCAAGGCTAGGGACATATCTGCCTGAGACACACATTCAGAGTTCAGTCATGCCTCTTCTCATGTATTTCAGTGAGGTACACCTCAATTCACACACACACCAACATGAACTATGATGGAGTCATAACGGTACTTGTTGTGGAGAGACTTGAGTCCATGTGTGATCTGGTGGATCCTGGCACCTGACAGGCAACTGACCATAACCTCCTCCTTGTCCAGCCTGGTGAGTGGAGCATCTGTGTCTCACCATGGCTTCGCCAGTGACCAAAAAATTTGGTTTAGATGTGCTTTGCCTTAGGGGTTTGTTTGGTGAGACACTTGTGCTTCTGATTTTGTGTATTGAATGCTGTAGGTAGTATATTAGGTGTACCATGTGTGTTTCCGAGATCTCCGGTATTTAGGAAAATTTCTGGTGAGTACCTCCACATATCAAATTCTTAGTGTGTGTGTGTGTGTGTATAGATATATATATATATATATATATATATATATATATATATATATATATTATGTGGTGGTTTAGGAGTAGTGAGTTGTCAGTTTACATGAGGCAATTTCTACACTGATTCAGGATTCCCATGTCAGGCTGTCAGGAGAACTGACCATCCATAATACTAGGTGTAAATTTGCTTACTTTAATGAGGAAGGATGTCGTTTAATTAGGGATTTAATGCTGGGTCTGTAGTAATGGGACTTACTAGGGGTACGAGACTATTAGAGATTAGGAGATTTCTGTTAAAGTGGCAAATGCTGTAGAAAACCCACCTGGGGTGCTGTCCGAGCAGCTAAGTGCAGTTTAAGGGACGACTCAGTTGGAGCATGGACAACTTCAATTGAAAATAAATCTATTTTAGCTTTTGCGTCTGTAACCGCCAGTGGTTACATCCACTGCTTGGTGCTGCTAGAAGGTTTGCTATACGCAGACAGGTGCCTCAGATTGCTCAGATGAAGATAGCAGAGTGGTGGCTGGTTGCCAGACTCTGTGGAGTTGTGTTAAAACAGGTGCAAACCTGCCGAAACACTGGTCTTAAGTAGCAACTGTGAGAAACTTTTTTTAAAACAAGTTGAGCAGTTTTCAAACAAGCTGGCCAATGGAAATGCTCAATACTGAGCCTTATTCCAACAATCTCCAACTTAGATGGGTCCTTTGCTGCACTCTTCTGCCACAGGTGTGCAGGGGCCCTCTTAAAGGGAGATGGCCGGTTTTAGTGCTCAGATGATGCCAAACAGTCTGTGTTCAGCAAATCTGAATCTAGCCTATGCTGTAAAATACACAAATACTAGAGAATACAAAGTGCAGGAAAACAGTCAAAATTACTAAAAAAAACGGTTAAAAGTAGGTGGAAGTTCAGAAATACACAGTTTGAAAGTGCAGTATGGTAAATAAAAATACTTGTTTTTCTGTATATTTCAAAGGATGCCATGGATTTCTTTTGGATTCACTCCAGAGATCAGAGAGAGCACACCCATTCTAGAGCTGCTCCTGTAAATTGAGCATAGGCCCCTGCAAGTGTGCTGCTTAAGTACAAGCTAAATTAAGCAATTTTCAAACAAGCTAGGCAATGGAAATGCTCAGTACTGAGCCTTATTCCAACAATTTCCAACTCAGATGGGTCCTTTGCTACACTCTTCTGCCACAAGGGTGTAGGGGACCTTGTTTATGTAAGGTGTCTGGTTTTAGTGCTCAGATAATGCCAAACAGTCTAGATTCAGCAAATCTGAATTTAGCCTGTGCTATAAAACCCAGAAGTACTAAAAAATAAAAAGTGCAGGAAAAATGGTCTCAAACAAACAGCTGAAACAGCAAAACAGTTAAAAGTAGGCTGCTGTTTTAGTAAATTAGTTATGACTATTTTATTTTCATAAGTACATTAATTTCGTAAGAGGACTAACGCGGTGGTGCAGCGGTAGCGTTGTTGCCTCACAGCAAGAGGTTCTCCCGTTCGATTCTCGGCTTGGGAGTGCCTTCTTTGTGGAGTCTGCATGTCCTTCACGCGATCGAGTGGGCGTTCAAAAGACATGCGTTGAATGGGAGTGCCTTCGTTGAAGGTTGGGCGTCGGGCTGGCAACTCGACACCATAAAAAACAACTGCCAATCATTAGCGGAATGGAGTTCCGCTGTGGCAACCCCTAACCGGAAAAAGCTGAAAGACAAACAACAACATTCATTTCATAAAAGCTGTGTGTCTTACAAGTGAACAAATTGTACCATTTTTATACAAAGTATTACGACACACAAGTTGTCACTGATACTGCCACTATCACAGATTTTGTAAATTAATGTTGTGAAATTATATGTATACTTTGCATAGATTTGACAATATCACAAAAAAAGTTTGTTAAGGGAAAAGAGTCAGGTAGGTCCTGGAGGCCACTGGTGAACTACAGCATCTCAGGATGTCAGACCTTGCAGAAGGATAAGGGAAAAAAGCTGCCGAATTTGGTATTGGTTTGAGACAAAACAGCTTGCAGCAAATCCACTCCTGTCATACATTATTGGAAACCTCTTCAACAGGTGAACAGTTCCTTCATTGATATATTGGCTTTATCTTGCACACTTACAGAGATGAAATGTTTTGTTTGACCATAACATATTTTTGACCAACTAGTTTTTCTTTCATAAATCTGCAATATAAAATCAATATCTACAAGCAGATCTTTGATATGAACACCAATTTAGAACCCACTGTCTACCAGAGAGAGATCATATTTTCCAGTTTTTGTAACTCACACCATTTATCAGCTGTTAAACTAATGTGTGTTTTCATTAGAGAAGTTTGGAGAAAAGATCTCCGGAATCGTGTTTTTTTTTTTTATTTTTTTTTTTTTTTTTTTTGTGGCCTAGAAGATCTCAAGAAGCAAAGGTCTTAATTATCCTCCTGCTGTTGAAGACTGAGTTAATGGTGCTCAGAATTAGTGTGTTCCCATGTCTGGATAGCTGGTTTGAGGAGTCTTTGATTCATGCAAGCAGCTACTTAGCTTTAGCTGCATCTATCCTAAACAGTTTAATTTAACACAGTGGAGTCCCAGTAGGAGCTATCAGCAGCACCAGTTATCCATACTCTGTCACCTGGATTCGGTGCAGAAATTTGCCCAACTTCCACCAAACAGGATAACATTCGTTCAGTCAACAATAAGCATATACATTCAGCATCCTTCTCCTTCTGCAACCCTAATACTGAAGGTGTTGGGGCTTATGGCAGAAACTTTTTATTTGGCTTGGTTCGTAAGGTTCCACATGAGTGTACTGCAGTGGAGCTTGTTTGTTCAGTGGTCTCCACTGGAAGATGCAATGGATCATGCTTGTACAAAAAGTGTCACAGATATCTCCAGTGATGTCATCCAGTATCAGCAAAGGATACCCCCAATCACAGCCACCAGGAACTTGCATATGCCAAGGTGGGGTGAGGGCATTGTTGGGGCAAGCAGTGCAGGAGGGCTCTTTGCTCATAAATGTCTTGGAGATGAGGGCAGTGCTTCTTGTGTTTCATGCTTTTCAGGGCCAAGTTCCCCAGGGTGCAGTCGCAGTGCACTCTGACAAGATACATAATGAACAAGGGAAAGCCAAATCCTTTTGGCTATGTCAGGAGATCATGTATCTGTGTGAATAGGCAGTCATCCTGCATCACTTTCTGATAGCAAAGTGCATCCCTGGTCAAGCAATAAGTGGATGGGTTCAGCTGATGTCTACTGATACCACACTGCTGGTCCCTCAGTCTGATAATGGTGTGGATAATTTTTTGTTGCTGGAATAGTCTTTGCTCCATCCTGTTTTGTCCCAGACCAATACCAGATGCAGCAGCTTCTTTTCCCTTATCATTCCACAGGGTCTCGTATCCTGAGATGCTGCAGTTCACCAGTGGCCTTTAGGATTACTTGACTCTTTTCCCTTAATCATTGTAATGGTGAGATTCATAAAGTGAAAATGTACAAGTCCAAGTTTATGCTCGTAGTTTCCTTTTGGTCAAGACAGGTGTAGTTTCCCCTAGTAGGGCCTCTTCTGGTAAATAAAGCCTTTTCTAGTGCCTCACCCGGGTCATCCCTGTTGTCTCTCTGGCAGACCTTAACCCACACCTATAAAATCCCTTAGATTGACCTCATGGCTTCTCCAGTTCCTTTAGCTACCCAGTTCCTTTCTTTACCCTTCAGAGCTGGCCTGAATCCTAATAACAGTCAAGATACCTTCTACCAGGAAGGTATAAAAGGGAAGGTGGATAAAATTCTCTCTTTCACTGAACAGAGAGTCAGTCGTACAGCACCCATTCCTTTACAGTTTTTTTACCGAATTGGTTTGCTATAGGTTCCAGTTTTTCCATTCTGGAAGTACATTTAGCAGCTTTTTTGATTTTCATCAAGACATTACCTTAGAAAGGGAAAAGGAATTAATGTTCATGCTGAAACCTCTCTTTAAGGGCATTGCCCCTCCATAGATTGTCTGGTTTTAAAAAATCAATTTGCTCATCTTTTGAACCAGCATCCTCAGTAGAATTAAAATATGCATCTTGAAAATACCTTGCTTTTATAATGGCAGCAACCTCGTCTAGCAGAGTTTCTGAATTACAACCCCTTTCTTGTTGTTCTTCATTTTTGACAATTTGTCAGCATAGGGTTACCTTTTGAAATAACCTTGCGGAATTGCCTAAAAGTAGCTTCAAATTTTGATAACTTTTGGTTTATCTACCACAGTTCTTCCCAAACTATTCAACTAAAAGGTAATATAATTTCATTCTGTAGTTCATAGACAACTGAAGTTTAGTTTATGTAGGACTAAAAATCACAGAAAGAATGAGTAGCTTTTTAATTTCTTTTGGTTCAAAAAGACTGGGCCTGAAGCTTTCTAGAGACCTTGATCAAGTGGCTGTCAGATTGTATTGTTTCTTCTTAAGTTTCTAGTAATAAGACAATTTCAGGTAAACCTAGAGCTCATTCACCCACATCCATGACTACCTCTTCAGTCTTCTTGTGACATTTGTGCTGCTGATATTAGCTTCATTGTATGTTTTTGCTGTTATGATGACACCCAAAATATACTACTGGGGATTTATTCTTGTGTTTGCCGTGGATGGGCTGGATCATGCAAGATATGGAAGTTATGTACTTACCATAACAGTCTTCAAGATTTGTTTGCCCACTCCAACATATACTGTCCCCAACCAGCTGATTTTCCTGTCCTCAGTATATCAGCCTAGTAAACTTTACTCAAGGCCTTTAGAAGGACGCAAGAGTTAGATTTTCTTTTTTTGACAGACAATAATAGTGCAGTGCTTTAGCTTTTCTTAGTGCTTGTAGGCATTCAGCTAGCAAATTTGATCAGGTGAACAGAGGTGCGTAAGGGTAGGAGCTCCAGCTTTGGGGAAGTTTTGAAGGTGCCAAATCGGAGAGGCAACCAGTCCTGTTTGAAGTGAACAGACTTGGATCCTGAAGATCTGTCATTATGATAAGTACATAATTTGTTTTTGAACCACTGGTGCCAAGTTTGAAAAGCTATTTCATCATTTTGTTGGTTTGTATTTTTGACCTCTAGGTATTGATTGTGCTGTGAATTTGTCTTGTAGGTTAATTTTTTCAAGGAGTTTTGCGCCTTTTCTCAGACATTGCAACCTCAAAACAGAGATGCATTTTTCAAGACACTTGCAAATTTGGGAATCCTTCCAGCTCTTGAGATTGTAATGGTAAGAAAGCTAGTACACAGTACAGTTTCATATTTTCAGAAGTTTGTAAATATGACCATACAAGTTTGAAGATGTTCTAAGATAATACTTTTATTATGAAGTATCAAAACCTCAAGAAATGCTTAAATGGCAAGGAATGCTACTGGTTCCATATGGTATTTTCCACTTTGATTGGAAATTGTTTCATCAAATACTGTTTGATTCACCGCTAACATCATAATAGATACGAAATGCATCTAATTCTGTCAGAGATCGGGTGGTTACTTTGGCTTTAAGTCTAGCATACGTCATTGGAAGAAGTGGAATAAGCTTTTTCCAAAATTGCTAGTTGCTGGAAAAATAAATCCACTGAAAACCAGGAAGATTATTGATTTGATGTTATTTAGGAAAAGGTTAAAATGTTAAAGCATGTGAATATAGCTGTTCCAGCTGTTCATAATAAGCATTACACTTAACTTATTACATAATCAACATTACACAACTTATTTTGCATTTTCATCTGTTTAGACGACGTTAATTGAATTTGTGGACATTTTAGAAATGACATACACAGTACTCATTTAAAACTGTAATAATTTTCCTTTGGCTATCTTAGGGTGTGGTTAAATCTTTTGTAAGTAGTTTAGTTGAAAATATTGGCAACTTAAAGGACAACCGCACCCTCAGACTCAAAAACATATTTATTTCATCATGGTTTGGTGTTTCCTACATTTTAACAGCACTCTGGGACTATTCAGAGCTTTTTAGATATTTTTATATGCAATTTCTGACTCTGACCACATGGGGGCTAGCATTTTGAAATAATTCAGACTGTTTACTCTGCCTCTAAGTATCCCAGAATGCATTGTTTGTCTCCAAAAAATTGCATCAGATCTGCCACGTTTTCCCTTAAGCTGCTGTCACTTCATTGACTTAACAGGCATTCACTGCTGTCTTAAAGTCCCCTACTTTTGGTTAAAATGTTATCCTTTTTCAATGACTACATCAAACACAAGCAGTGCAAATGCTACAGAATGGAACTCAAAAGTGCATTTTATTGCTTTTGTTTCTTAGAAATGCTAACTTGCTTTCTTTTGTGAAGGCTGAAATCTAGTTCTTCAAGGCATCTCCCCTCCCACTTCACACCTACCTTCCCTAGCTGTCAAAGACCTAAGGGTAATTTGACCCATTGTCTGCATGTGATTGACAGCTCACAGCAGGTGACCAGAGTAATGTACTGTTTTCTTGTCAGCCTTTCCCTCCTTACAGTGGGACACTTTTTGTTGCACTCCTCCTGTCAAATTTAGAACCAAGCTACATAGCACTGGGAATAATCACCGTTTTGCAAAGCATCAAACTCCCACTTATTTTTCCTTCCCGTTTGATTAAATAGCTAACAAATGACACACTATAAACATGAAATATTTCACAGACTTGCATGACAGCACCAACATGCTTTTTTAAGACATAATTTAAAAAATTACGGTATTGCATACTTAGTGTAATCTGATGTAGTGTTGTCGATTAATTGTGACAGACATCTGCTGCTTATGTAAAAACGTTCAATTAATGTATACGCATGCTTATTGCAAATTTATGCTCTTAGTTTTTGCAGCTGTTACTGTGCTTCTGCCTGTAATTTGTCACATATTGGTAGGGCAATGTAAAGCAATATGACAATACAAAAACAAAGTTTACAAAATTTAGAAATTACATCCAAAAATGAGACTCACCCACACTTACCCACTCACCTCACTACACTCACCCACTCACTTCACCACACTCAACTCACTCACTCGCCCACCACACTCACCCACCACACTCACCCACATTCAGCTCACCCACCCACATTCAACTCACCCACCCACCACACTCACCCACACCAACTCACTCACCCACACCAACTCACTCACCCACGCCAACTCACTCACCCACGCCAACTCACTCACCCACGCCAACTCACTCACCCACCCTCACTCACTCACCCACCCTCACTCACCCACCCTCACTCACTCACCCACCCTCACTCACTCACCCACACCCACTCACCACACTCACCCACACCCAATCACCCCACTCACCCACCCACTCGCTCACCCACCACACTCGCTCACCCACTCACTCACCACACACACTCCCCCTCACCCACACTCACTCACCATATTCACCCACCCACACACCACACTCACTCACCCACCCACACACCACCCTCACTCACCCCCCACATGCACTCACTCAACTCACACACCCCACTCACTCAGCTCACACACCACACTCACTCAGCTCACACACTCACCCTTTCACACACCTAACCACAAGTTTGTTTTGGCAACACCAAGAATGACACCAGGCTTCGTCCGAGGAATGCACGAGTAATTATGTACTTTGGCTGTGCAGACATCAGAAACAGAAACACATGCCTACACAGATCTTACACATCAAGCCGCTCCATTCAAATTGTACATGAAATGCACCCATTGAACAGTTTTCCACCTACAACATTATTAAAGTACGTTAATCCAACACTAGTGAACCCTACTTTACAGAGCCCAGTAAACCTGTCCGCAGATTCAGCTTCTACAGCACAGTCCAATAAACTGTCTACTGTACATTAGTGTTAACACAGGAATTTCCAGTTCTTATCAGCATAACCACATACACAGTCTTCCACCTCAGACCTTTTATGAAAGATGTTTTATTTTTAAACTTTCATCCTTCCCACTTTAGGGGTCTTAAATCCCAGCAAAAAGGAGACCTATAAACTGCAATCACCCTGATCCAAATCCATCCAAACATGGATGCAAAACTAAAGGTGTTACAGTTTTAAGGGGCGGGTTAAGCAACCATGCCCACACCACCTGGGAACAATCAAATTCTTCCTGTCTTTATAACTACACAGTTCCACAACCACAGGGAAAAAATTACCCAGCAAAGGCACACCAGTACCTAATGGAATTAAGTGACAATTCAACACTAAATCATAAATCACAAAACGGACTTGATCAATTCATTATATGAAGAACATGCTAGTATAGTTTATTTAAAGTTACATCTAACTACCAGATTGTGCTGGGACAGCTTTAGAGATAAAGTGGTTTTGTAAAATTCAGCAGATACTGGCAGAGTGCCCTTTATCACACAAACGTGCACACACTTGCCCCTTATCACACAGATGCGCACACACTTGCCCTTATCACACAGACACAAAGTTTGTTTGGCAACAGCTAAAATGACCCAAGGGCTTATTCCTTCTGATAGCAGTCTGTTAACTATAGGTTCATAGGTTTGTACTAGGCTATCGGCCCTAGGGCTTATACAAGCCTAGCCATAACAATTCCCTGGCTATTACTTCCACACTATTTTCTACCCTGGACCCCTGTCTAGCAGGGTAAGTGACGTGATCCCTGGGGTTAATTTCTTTCTCCCATCCAATCGTCAATGTTCCGTTTGAAAAGGGCCAAAGAGGCGGTCTGCTTGACATGTATGGGCAGTCTATTCCAGAGTCTGGGCAGTCTCTGAGTCCGGAACCTATCCCTCCAGCATTTGTTTATTGTGATGACAAGGTTTACATCCCTGGAGCGTGTAGCTCTGAGGGATTGGGATTTCTTTAAGTGTAGCATGTCCCAGAATGGGTACATGTTTTTTCCCAAAGGGGATAACTATACATTTCTTGGCACTGAGCTTGAGCCCATGGCTCTGGCACCAAGCATCTGTTTCTGTAAGGCCCTTTTCTAGAGTATCCAGAACATTTTGGGGATTCAATAATGGCTCCCAGTTTGCAGTAATCTGTGAACTTTGTTAGCCAGAATCCCTTA
Organism: Protopterus annectens; assembly: GCF_019279795.1. NCBI lineage: Eukaryota > Metazoa > Chordata > Ceratodontiformes > Protopteridae > Protopterus > Protopterus annectens. The sequence continues at coordinate 129,097,615 of NC_056727.1, forward strand.
GTGTTGGCCTGTACTTCAGAGAAGTAGATGCCAAACAGGAGCAGTCCCAGGACTGACCCTTGAGGTACTCTGACTTGTCAGAAGCTGGATTTGGAGTGGGCTACTTTTACAGCATGGGTTCTGTCAGTAAGCCAGTTGGCAACCCATCGAGTGACGTAGGGATTAATGTCCAGCTTAGTAAGCATTCACACACACACACACACACACACACACACACACACACACACACACACACACACACACACACACACACACACACACACACACACACACTTGCCCCTTGCTTGCATTCTCACACCCAGCTTAGTAAGCATTCACACACACACACACACACACACACACACTTGCCCCTTGCTTGCATTTACACACACACACACACACACACACACACACACACACACACACACACACTTGCTTGCATTCACACACACACACACAAACACACACACACACACACACACACACACTTGCTTGCATTCACACACACACACACACACACACACACACTTTCAACTGGTTTGCATTCACACACACACACACACACACACACTTGCACTTGCTTGTATTTACATACACACACACTTGCCCTTGCATTCACACACACACACACACACACACACACACACACACACACACACACACACACTTGCCTTGCTTGCATTCACACACACACACACACACACACACACACACACACACACACACTTGCCCCTTGCTTGCATTCACACACACACACACACACACACACACACACACACACACACACTTGCCCCTTGCTTGCATTCACACACATCACTAATCATACTGCCTATGCTGATAAAGCAATTCCAATGTCCATAACTGAAAAATCTGGCACGGTACAATTAACACCACTAAAGCTACTGATGTGTTACAGTAAGACAATCTAGCAAACCTGAGTGAACAGTCAGTTCGTACAAGACCAGTGCTATTGCAAAATATCAATGCTAATAATACATATAAGTGGAAACAAATGGGTGCCGCTGATGAAATTATATAGTATTCTCCATTCATAATGAATACTCCTGCTACGCTGACTCAGCAGAAAGTACAGTTGTGTACCTACCATAAATGTAGATGTTCGAGTGTATTCACTGTTGCAGTCATTACTCTTGGGTTATCCTGCTGGCAGGCTACTTGCTGTCGGCCTGAATTCCAAAGTCTTGGTCTGGCATTGGTTGCTGTCACCTCTTCCCTGACGTCAGTGTGCCAGGGGTATAAAAGATGCAGCCGACGCCATTTTCTTCAGTTTTTCTTGGCCCAGATGTCAGGTGCCTCCAAAAGGGTAGGCTAAAAATTATGCCAGTAAACATGCATGCACTAAGGTAACCATTTCCTTCATCTACAAGCAAATACACCACATAGGTTGTATAGAATAGAGAAGTACAGATAAGATCCAGCAAAAGAAAGGGGGATGGTGGGAGGGTAACCTGGACTGCAACAGTGAATACACTCGAACATCTACATTTATGGTAGGTACACAACGGTACTATGTTGATCGTGTTTCACTGTTGCAGTCATTACTCTTGGGTTGAATCCCAAAGCTGAGGATGGGTGGCTAGGGCTAAATAGGATTAGGAGAGGCTATGAGGCCCTGCAGAACTGCAGTGGCAAAGCCTGCTCTGGATTTAGAGTAGGGAGGTAAGTGGTAGTGCTTTATAAAGGTGTGCACCGAACTCGAAGTTCCAGCCTCTTAAGATGTCTTTGGTTGGTACTCCTCTGAGGAAGGCTGCTGCTCTGGCTGAATGTAGCCTAATGTCCTTAGGCACTGATTTGCCATGTTGTGAATAGCAGAAACTAATACAATGGCCTATCCATTTTGAAATAGTCTGTTTTGAGATAGCCTTTCCTTGTGATCCTGCAGCATATGCCACTAAAAGTTGCTCAGCCTTTCTGAAAGCTTTAGTTCTGTCCAAGTAGAAGCGTAGCTGTCTGTGCATGTCCAAAGAATGCAGAAGTCTCTCACCCTTGTTCTGTGGGTTTGGATAAAAGGTAGGCAAGTGAATGATTTGGTTAAGGACCACACTGGACACCACCTTAGGCATAAATGTCGGGTTTGTCCTCAGAGAAACCCTGTCTGGATGGAAAATGATAAAAGGTTCCACAGCCATGAGTGCCTGTAACTCCGAGACTCATCTTGCAGAGGTTATTGCTAGGAGCAGAGCTGTTTTCCAGGATAAGAATTTTATATCAGCTGTTGAGGCTGGCTCAAAAGGAGGCAGTATGAGTTTTTCCAAGACATAATTGAGGTCCCATGCAGGTATTGGTGCTCTCCTTGGATGTCTTATGTTTTTGGCCCCTCTAAAGTACTGCCTTATTAAAGAATGAGAAAAGATAGGTGGTTCTGTATTGTAATGGGCTGAAATGGCAGAGGCATGGATCTTAATTGATGAAAAGGATAGGCCTCTGTCCAGCATCTCAGTTAAGTATTGTAAAATCTGAGGAATGTTTGCAACAAACCTGTCAATTCCTTGTGCCTGGTTCCAAGCACAGACTCTCTTCCATTTTTCTGAATAAGATTTTCTGGTACTGGTCTTCCTGGCCTCCAAAATAACATCCATCACAGCTTTGGAGAGAGGAGTGTTCTGAATGGCTACATTATCTGCCATGTTGCCAGATTTAAGGTCCTGAGTTGGCTGTGCAGGATCTGATTGTTTTGTTGGGTCAGTAAGAGAGGAATTTGAGGCAATGTCCAGGATTGAGACAAATTCTTTAGGATTGGGTACCAGTGCTGGCGTGGCCAGTATCATTTTTGGCTTCTCTTGTCTGACCTTTAGGAGTACCTCGGGGAGGAGAGGCAGTGGAGGAAAGGCATATACTGTTAGTTTTTTCCAGCTGAAGGATAAGGCATCCACTTTCCATGCTTGCTTGTGATAAGTGTTTGTGCAGAATCTCTGTAGTTGGCAGTTGTGAGGGGAGGCAAACAGATCTATGTCTGGGCATCCCCATTTCCTTGTTATGATGCTGAAGAATTGTGGATCCAGTTTCCACTTGTGGGGATCCATGAGGTTTCTGATTAGTTTGCCTGCCAGAGTATTTATCTTTCCTGGCAGGAATTGTGCTTGCAGGTGAACTTGATAAGTCAATGCTGTGTCCCACAAAGTCATGGCTTGTCTGCAGAGGGGGTAGGAATGTGTGCCTCCCTGCTTGTTTATGTACCACATGACTGTAGTATTGTCTGTCTTTATCAGTAGTTGTCCTGGATGAAGTAGATCCTTGAAAGCTGTCAGGGCATTTTGAACAGCTAGCATCTCTTTTTGATTGATATGGAGATGCATCTGGCTTGCGGGCTATGTGCCCAGAATACATTTTTCTGCCATGTGGGCGCCCCAGGCGTAATCTGATGCATCCGTTGTTAGTGTCTGCCTGGCTGTGGGTAAAGTGAATGGCTGTCCCTTGTTGTGGTGACAGGCCTGTGCCCACCATCGAAACTCCTGTTGCAGGCAGGGAATGAGGGTAATTAATGTTTCCAGGCTGTGGCAATGTTGAGTCCAAACACTTTTTAGATACCACTGTAGTTTCCTCTTATGCAGTCTGGCATATGGAATTAGCAGGATGCAGGATGCCATGAAGCCCAAAGACTGCAGAATTGTTCTTGCAGATAACTGGGTCTTTGTTGCCAACATTTTGAAGTAAGAAGTCAGTTGCCTTTGTTTGTCTAGCGTGAGATAAGCCATCTGGGCAGTTGTATTTAAGCTTGCACCCAGGAATATTATCTCTTGATAGGGTACTAGTTTTGATTTATTTTCATTTACTGTGTACCCTAGGCAAATTAGTAATCTTTTTACAAACGCCAGATGCTTTAGTAGAATGTCCTTGTTCTCTGCTTGAATAAGGCAGTTATCCAAGTAAGGATATATTTGAATTCCTCTTTGTCTGCAAAATGCAATTACTGGTGCCAGGCATTTTGTGAAGACACTGGGTGCAGTAGATGAGCCAAAGGGCAGTGCAGAGAATTGGTAGTGCATTGAGCCAGCTATGAATCTGAGGTATCTTCTGCAAGATTGTCTGATTGGGACATGCAGGTATGCCTCTTTTAGGTCCAAAGTTACAAGCCAAGCCTTCTTGGCCAGCATGGGCAGAAGCTGCTGCAGAGTCAACATTTTGAATTTTGGAACGTCCAGAAATGTGTTTAGAATAGACAGGTCCAGTATTAGTCTCCAGGCTTTGTCCTTTCTGGGTATCAAGAAAAGTCTTGAGTAAAATCCTTGTCCCTGCTCTTGCTGTGGTACTCGCTGAATGGCCCTCATGTCCATGAGGGATGAAACTTGCTTTTGTGCTTCTGCCCATTGATTGTATGGCAGGTCTGGCATACCTTTTGCCCTTGGCAGGGTGTGAAAGTGGAACCTGTAGCCCTGAGACATTATATTCAAGACCCATTTGTCCTGGGTGATCATGTGCCAATTTTGTGAAAAAAGTGCTAGTTTTCCCCCTAAGGGGGTTGCCAAAAGATAAGTGCTTGGTGCTGGCAGAGGAAAGTCATTGGGACTGTTTCATGTATAGCTGTGATTTGTCTTCTCCGCTTTTGAAGGTAGAAGTACCCCATTGTTTAGATCTGTATGAGCCTTGGGGCTGGGATCTGCCTCTGGGGCATCTGTATCTGCCTCTTTGTAGCCTGTCTGACACCAGAAAGGACCAATTCTTTGTGGGCCAGTTCCTGCTAAATCTGGGTGGCTGCACCTGTAAGAAATCCTTAACTGTCTGCATGGACTTTGCTTTGTCCTCCATTTTCTTCAACACCTCCTCTGTTTTAACACCAAAGTATCATGCTGTAATGGAGCGTCTAATAATTTTGCTTTAACATGATCAGGCAGATTTTGTTCCTTTAACCAAGCATACCTCCTAATGACAGAACCCGTAACAGCGGCCCTGCAAGAGGCCTCCAGAGAATCAAAACCACATTGCAAAGTATGCCTTCCCACTTGTTCAGTTGCATGCAATAAATCCTGCATTTCCTTGTTTTCTGCACATTCAGAATTTGTTAATATTTTCTGTTTAAGCAGCAACATTAAGTATTGCTGATATTTAAGCATATGAAATTGACAATTTAAAGCCCTCTCAGCCACGGTAGCAGAAGTGTAAACCTTTTTCCCCATCTGTCCAGTGCCCTTGAATCCCTATCAGAGGGGATAGGGTTTGTTGCAGTGGAAGCCATGACCCCTTTGGGGCCCTGAGAAATAGTTTCTGGGTCAGCAGCAGGGTTTTTATAAAGAAATTTATGTGAATCTGGAACCCTGTAGTATCTGTCTGGTTTAACAGGTGCAGGGGGTAAAGAGTCAGGAGACAGACTGAAAATACATCATCTACAATGTCTAAAACAGGGGGGATAGCAAGAGGCCTGTGCTGAGGTAGTAAAGGAAAGTCTCTGAGCCTTTTCTTAGATTCTGAGTAGTCTTGGCTCTCCCAGTGGAAGTGCTCCCTCATGGTATACAGGGTTTCCCCAAAAGAATAATCCTCAGGAGGAGAGGCTGAAGGGATAGATTCTTCAGCAGCAGAATCCTCATAGGGAGGAAGAGAGTATTCCTGTTCAGAAGAAAGTCATAAACTATATCAGGCAGCACAAAATAGGACGAAGTGCATTCAAACAGGGGCTGTGTGTAGAATTACATTTTGAATTCACTAGGAAGACTTCTCTTACCAATGAAGCAAAAAATGCAGGCAAAATGCAGGCAATCCAAACTTTTCAGTCATCCCTCAAACAAATGCAGTTGACAGGATACACATACAATGAAAAGGAGTTCCACACACCACATGGATTTTATTAGGTTGAGTGGGCTGGGTAAGGCAGGTCTGACATCACAATGTGGGAGGAACACTGGCTCTTCTATACAGCATGCAAATCAGGCAGGGATTACGTCACTTTGGGGGAGGAAACATCCCGATAGCTAGAGCAAGAGCAGATGGCAGATGTGACATCATAATTTCAGAGCCAGCTACAGGTTTTTCAAGTTGGTTTGCAAAGTGAAACAAAAACAGTGTAGAAAGCTAGGAAGCAGAACAGGGAAAACAGTTGAGTGGGTTATTTTTTAAAGCTGCAAGGGTGATTTTTTTAAGCTTTATCAAAGAACAGGAACTGGAAGAGTCAGCAGGTTGGGGAATCTGCTTTAATATCCTGTTGTTTTCCTTTAATAGGATGACAGTAAAACAGTTTGGAAATTGTGTATTTTGGTTTTTAAAGTGTGAAAGTCTTGTGTACTTAATTTAAATGAATTGTCTCATCTCTGTGTAAAGGTTTGTCAGAAATCTAAGTTGTAGTAGAAAATTATTTTTTAGTTGTTAGATACTTGCTGTTGGAAATTTGTGTATGCAATGCATTTTTGTGACTATCCATAAATGTGTATTTTTTATTTGAAATTGTCAGCCATTTGGCTTGTCATGGTTGAAAATGGTCCAAGGAAGAGTTCACTAACTAGATTACTACAAGCTAATTAAATAAACTAATAATAAATTGGCGCTTGCATCCAAAACAACTAGACAAGACAAACTGAAGGGACATTAACACGTGTCTAAATAAATCATGTTGTAGAAGGGGATCCTGTTCATGGTAGCATTCACTTTTGTATTCCTCATGTCTTCAGATATTCTGTCTGCAGGTAGCCTGTCAGTTGGCAAGTCTTAAGTTTCCCTTTCAGCAGTGATTTGGCCAAGGCCATCTCAGCTAGGCATAAGCACATCTGTGGTATAAAGTGTGCTTCAGCCAAAACAATCCAGCGCTTTCTTGCCTTCCACTAATCTTTGCTGTATATACTTTGAGCAGCTTATGTAAGGCCATTGGTTAGCCTCCTTCCAGGAAAACAGTTAAGTTTTCTACAGGTGTTTTTTACTTAACTTTTTGTACTGGGTGGCTGTGACCTTAATGTCTGGATTTGGAATGTTGAATGTGACGCTAGTTTTGAAGAAGTGATTGAGAAGGTCAGTGTCTGTATAGAAAACATGTTCTACACAAACATTTCCATAGCATGAATTTGTTTGGATTCTGCCTAGAGCATGACATGAACTCCTGTTGGCAGTATGCATCTTTCACCCTAGGAGGATCCATTGTCAATAGAACTTTCTCTGGGAGTTTGCTCCCCAAAAAAGTGGGCATATGTTTGCTTTTGTGCTGCCTTGACATCAGCCAAGGACTGTTATAGCTTTCCTGTTGAAGAAAAAGCATAATGAAGTTTAGGATATGACAAGACTTTGGTTTTCAAGGGTCTGGTGATACCGACTGCAGCGCTGTTTTTTTCTGTGAAGCTTGCAGCTTGACTGCTTTTCAGGCATCCATGCCTTTGTTTTTTAGCACATCCGTACAAACTGACATACCTGAGGCTCTTTGGCAGCCAAAGACCCCTCAGTAGCAGGGGCATGCATTGTGGTTTTGGAAGGAGAGGATGGGATCCCCAGGAAGAGTTTCGCATTGACTGCATTAGAGCCCCCCCCCTCCACATGCTTGAGACCTCAAGGATGGTGGTTTCTGATCATTGGAGAGACAAAGCACCTAAAGTTAAGCAGGTATTGCCTAACTTGTCTCTTGTCTATTGGCAGTCCATTAGCCCAGTCTCTTCCTGGGCTTCTGATTCACTAGTCCAACTGGCTAAAATTGTAATGTCCTTTAAGTCTAAATGGCCTGAACTGGAAACACATTTGGTGTCTGAAGCACCTTCTAAAAAGCAAAGGGTGGATCCTTCTAAGAAGAATTTGACTGCACTGACTCTGAAGCATGTGAGCTAGTGTTATGTTGGCATGTTTTCACCAACATAGAAGCTGGACTTAGGCACACACACAGTCTTTACTTCCTTTATCAAGGAGGGGTAAGGCCTTTTAGTCCCAGGTTAAGTCTGAGGAGACCCATCCAGTCATCTAGTTTGTTTGAAGGAATGCAGTGAATTGTATTGCTTTACTTGCCTTGGAAGTTCATTCTGAAGAAGAGAAATATGCTGAGTGATGAATCTCTCACTAATATGTTGTATTTGCTGCTGAAATTTTCATGGTACCGGTTTTAACTGTGCAGTCCGACTGACTTGCCAAGAAAAATGAGGTTCAAGTATCAATGATTTCTCTAATCGCATGGTAAGCAAGGTGTAAATATCCCCTTAGGTGTCTATAAGACACCAGTACAGAAATGAGAATTCCAGTCTCTCATGGTAATGCATGTTCTGGATATGTCTAGCGAGTTCCCTAAAAGTGTGACCATTGAAGTTATAATAGGTCTGATCAGCAGTCAGTCTAGGGGAACTATAACTTCTTTGGATTTTGATAAAGTACTTTTGGTGATTATGATAAGCAAAGATTTTTCTAATTACAGTTGCTAAATGGTGAACAAGGGAGAGGGAGCTGTCTGCCTGGTGCCCATGTCCGTGAACTACTTTTTTGCTTGATAGTGGAGTGTCATCACTACTGTAAAATAGTAGATAGTTTTTATTTTCCAGAGGAAACAGGATTACATTTTTTAGCATTCATTGGAAACCTATAATCCTTACACTAGGCATAGACATAGGTAAGCTCTTTTTTGAAGGGTACATATCTGTGGGGATTTTAATGATAACATCAGCAAATTTGGTTAACCGAAGGTCCTGGATGTTCTTCGTGTTTCAGTGTTGCAGTCATTACATTTGGGTAATCTGCTGGCAGGTTGCCCTCAGTCGGCCTGATTAACAAAGTCTTGGGTCCTGCGTCAGTTGCTGTCCCTTCTTCCATGACGTCGGGTCGTCAGGGGTATAAAACATGCATCCGACGCCATTACAGCAGTCTTTCTTGCCGTGCGGTGCCTGAAGCAGAAGCAGTTCGCAAGTGCCATTTGGCCGACTCCTGAAATTTTCGATTTCGAGTTTCAGAACGGAGGTCTTCAACTTGGGGAAACTTTTTCTTGCTCCTTACCGATGTCAGTAAAAGTTAATAATTGCATTACTCGTGGAAAGCAAATACCTCACAAAGATTTTCATTCATACTGTATTCCTTGCCTAGGCCCTGACCACGATGTACCTTGCTGTTGGTTTTGTGCTTTATTTAATCAGTGCACTATCCGTCATCTGTACATTTTTGCCTCTAAATATTTCGGTTCTCGGTTTAATTATCCAGAAATATCGTCGGTTAGCCATCCGACTACTGGGATTCCGAAAAAAACGCAACGATAAAGACAGAGACAGGCCGCCGAGGTCCAAAACTGTTGACTATGCTTCTCCTAAGCCAGTCGCCAGTTCGCCGGTACTCAGGGAGGTGTTTTTGCAGCCCCTGATACCTGCTACTTCTGATTCGCAGGCTGTACTGAGACCCATTCGGAGTCCGGTATGCCATGAGAGGCTTCACCTATGGAACCCGCGGATGTCTCTACCTTAGATGGGTCCAGAGCCGCTGTGCAGGCACCGGCTTCTGAGGGTGTATTCAGGCCTACAGACTTGCATATTAAATCGACTCCACCTTCATTACTTAGCCCTAAATCTCAATCTATGTCTAAAAAACCAATGCCCAGGCCACATGTTCATGTCCCTATGCCTAAAAAAACAAATGATCAAAATGGCTGAAGATCTAATTACTCTAATCAGGGATAGTCAAACCCCCCCCCCCCCTCTAAGAGGCCTAGGGCTGAGCTCGATTATTAATCGTCTGATAAAGTTTCTGTTTCTTCTGATTCTTCTAATGACCTGGATTTTTCCATACCTACTTATGAGGATTCTGATGAAGAGGATTCTGTTCCCTCTGCTTCCCCTCCTGAAGATTTTTCTTTTGGGGAAACTTTACGTACCTTAAGGGAGCATTTCCACTGGGAAAGTCAGGAATTTTCTGATTCAAAAAAGAGGCTTAGGGATTTTCTTCTTCTACCTCAGTATAGGCCCTTGGCTATACCTTCTGTACTAGACATTGTTGTTGATGGGTTTTCGGAATCCAGTATGGCCCCTGATTGCCTCCGGCTCCTAGTAAACCTGACAGGTACCACAGGGTTCCTGAGTCCCACAAGTTCCTTTTCAAAAATCCTGTTGCAGATCCAGAAACCATTTCTCAAGGGCCCAAGGGCATTAAGGCTTCTACTGCTAAAAATCCTACCCCTTCTGATAGAGACTCCAGGGCGCTGGATAGATGGGGTAAGAAAGTTTATACTTCTACAACCTTGGCAATCAGGGCTTTAAACTGCCAATTTCATATGTTAAAATATCAACAGCATGTTATTGGACTGCTTAAACAGAAAATGATGATGTTTCCTGACTGTGTGGAAAATAAAGATTTACAGGATTTATTGCATTCTGCTGAACAAGTTGGAAAACATACTTTGCAATGTGGTTTGATTCTTTAGAAGCCTCCTGCAGGGCTGCTGTTACTCGGTCTGTGCTTAGAAGGCATGCTTGGCTTAAGGAGCAATCTTTGCCTGATCATGTTAAAGCAAAATTGTTGGATGCTCCTTTAAATCAGGACCATCTGTTTGGCAATAAGGCTGAAGAAGTTCTCAAAAAGATGGAAGATAAAGCTAACTCTAAACTGTTAAAGATTTCTTACAAGTGCAACCTCCAAGATTTAGTAGGCACTGGCCTATTCAGAATTGGTCTTTTCCAGCTCCTTCCAGATCCTCTCAAGCCAAACCCAGACACTCCCAAAGCCACCAGGTTTCAGTCCCAAGGGAATTTCAGAACTAAGCAATGGGGGGCCTCCACTTCCAAATCTGGAAATAACAAGACACCCCCTTATGGTAAATAGTCTCAATGACTTTCTTTTAAAGTTATCAAGCACATGTGAAATTGTTCAATCTCGCCGTTGGTTCTTACACACAGGGGCTCCGAGTCGGCCGCATCACTAGCTCGCATCTTCGAGAAAGCTCGAGGCACAGTAATATCCCATGATCCTCCGGTGCTAACCTTCAGATCTAGTTTGCCGCTAGCAGCAGATCACTTCGTGAGGCACGGGCCAGTACAACTTTTTCTATTTTTATTGATAAATATAGTTATATATTACCTTATAATCTTATAATATTATCTTTATAATTGATAGCTTATATATATATATATATATAGATAGATATTTTTGTGTGAACTAGTTAGGTAGATTGTCACCTTTAAAAATTGTTAGTAAGGGCCTTAGGCCATTTTTTTTGTCTTAACAACTTTCAGTATTTTTTGAAGAAAGTTAACCTTTTTCCTTTTTATTTCAATTTATATATACATATATATCAGTGTGCTGTGGTGTGTTTGTTATACATTTATATATATTTACACACTTATAGACTGGTTTGGTAGTTGTAAAAAAAAAAAAAAAAAATTTTTTTCTTTTCTATATAGTGCTGCCTTTTATTAAAATGTCAGAAAAGACTAAGAGTGGTTTCAAGAGGTGTCAGTGTGGACAGATGATGTCCATTACTGACAACCATTCTTCCTGCGTCTACTGTCTTGGCCCTCTCCACTTGCAGGAAAACTGTTCCATCTGTCATTCCTTTAGTGGGAGGGTCATGCTGGAAAGACGCAGGAAGGTTAGTGGACAGAGGTCTAATCAAACCTGAATTTCAAGAAGCCCTGGACAAGGCTGAACAGGTTTCGAAGTCTTTGAAGGGATTGAAGTCTTCAAGAGTGTCGGAGCCCAAGTCATCGGCTCCGAGCACTTCTTTTCAAATTCGGACACCGGCTCCTATGACTTCGGGGCCGAGTGTCGAGACCTTATCTCTGCACGAGGCTCAGGTCTTAGAGCCGGTAACAGAGGTACCACCATCTACTATCCTTCGCTCGATGACTGCTTCGATTCCTTCGACCCGTTCTTCGAGGCCCATTTCCGACTCTGATGTGGACAGAGTGGTACAGAAGCTTATGGAGAACTCTGCTTTCTCAAAATTACTTAGTTTCGTCCCAGTTGGTTTCGAAACTCGAAGCCATTCCAACTCCCTCGACACTTCTTCCTCCGAGACCCATTGAGTCATCGGTGTTAGGAGTCGAAGAACCGATGATTGTAGAGCCCTCGGTGCCGAAGCCTCCAGTAGTGCTATCAGCTCCGTTGACCTAGACTCCTTCGGAACCAGCCGGAGAGTCTCGGAGCCGAACATCTTTCCTGGGTTCCGGGAGGGATAGTCGAACCGAGATTTCGGTTCCGACTCTTCCTCTCGGTGCCTCGGCTCAGATCAGTTCGGATCCGTCCTCGGTGTCGGAGCCCGTGGTTCCGATTCCGGAGAAACGACCTCCTTCTTCGGGTCGGGGCACCGGTGCCTTTGACATCATGAGGAAGGTCTTGTCGGATCAGACACTGACTTCATCGGCTTCTTTATCTCCTTCCCCAAAAGGTCCGCGTTCTGCTTCTGTACCTTCGGTACCTACCAAGCGTCGAGACCCAATGCCTCAGAAATCCCCACAGGGAGACTCTGGTTCCTCAGATGCATCCCCAGAAGCTCCCACTGAGGATGTTCCGAGGAAACGACTGTGCAAGAGGAGGCACATAGATTCCCCTCAGGAATCTTTTACATCTGACACTGATTTAGATGAAACAGAAGGGTCCCCAAGGTCCACCTCTGAGGATGTCTCCTTCGCAGACATTTTGGAAATCCTGAAGCAAAGAGGGGACTGGCAAACCCTTACCCCTTCTGCGGATGAATCGGTTTTACTGAAGGCATTTGGGACTCAACCTTCTACCTCCTGGGTGACTCCTCCCTTTGACGATCTTATGGACCTAGTAGCTCGGAGGGCTTGGGAAACACCTGATAGAGTGGAACCAGTCCCGCGTAAACCCAACAAATACATGACAGCCCCCCAAGATAAAGCCTACCTTACTAAAGGAGTTCCCGTAGACACTATGGTGGTGGCGGCGGCCACTAAGAGATGTCTGAATCATCTTCATCTGTCTATCCTCCTAATAAGGATTCTAGGACAATGGACAGATATGGGAAGCGCATATTTAGTTCGGCAACTTTTTCCATCTGATCGCTCAACTACCTTACGCATTTTACGCGTTTACAAAGAGATCTCATTAAGGAATTAGGAGATACTCTTCAGGGACACACAGATGCTGCTGTCGCCGAGAAAGTGGCAGCGCAACTTAACACCCTAAATTCCATAGTCAACTCGTCCATGAGGCTGATTTCATACGCAGCCGAAGGATCGAGTAGAGCGGCAGCTTCAGCGATTGCACTGAGAAGACAATCCTGGTTGCGCTTATGCTCCTTTGCGGAAACCTTTAAGTCTTCTTTTGCCAATGCCCCCTTTGATGGTGCCTCCCTGTTTGGGCCCAAAGTAAAGGAGACTCTCACAAGGTGTGAACAAGAAGGGAAGACCCTGTCTGCCGTAGGGGTCCGTTTTCCGTTCCATCTAGACCCTACCCTAAAGGGCAACGAGGAGGAAAGATGTGGTTCCGAAAGACTCTGGGATCTTTTCAACACACCCAAAGTGACGCCCCCTCCAGAGGCAGAGGAGGGGGAAGAAATGGAAGACGCCCAGCTGGCAGAGGGGGTCCACAAAATCAGGGTGACAGAGAGACGTTCTCTGGAAAACCCTTCCAGCACTCCTGAGTGCAGGCCCGACTGTCCTGCTCTGGAGGCAGTCGGGGGTCGCTTGGCTTTATACCCAGAGGCCTGGCTAAATGTTACATCAGATTACTGGGTAAAAAGCATAGTTACCAGAGGCTACAACATCCCCTTCATAACAATACCACCAAACTCCAAAAAACTCCCAGATGTTCCACCCAGTCTGCGAGATCAAGCAACCATAGAAATAAAAAGGTTGCTCGAAAACAGAGTCATCCAACCAGTCCCAGCGGACCAAATAGGATCCGGAACTTACTCAAGGTTCTTTTTAGTTCCAAAGAAAAGAGGGGACTGGAGGCCAATTCTAGACCTCAGCAAGTTAAATACCTTTGTAAAAAAGGAAAAGTTTCGGATGGTCACGCTTCAGTCAATCCTCCCTTTTCTGCAAAAGGGCGACTGGATGTGCTCTATAGATCTCAAAGACGCATACTACCATATCAAAATGGCCAGGGCGTCCAGAGATCATTTGCGCTTCTGGCTGGGAGCCAGTCATTTCAGTTTCAAGGCTCTGCCCTTTGGTCTCACCTCAGCCCCCAGGGTGTTCACCAAATGCATGGCAGTAGTAGCGTCTCACTTGAGACGAAAGGGATTCCGGGTGTTTCCTTATCTAGACGACTGGCTCCTTTCCGCCACCACCAAGTGTCGTCTGCTACAAGCCAGGGACTACGCCATCAATCTTTGCTCTTCACTAGGCATAATGGTGAATTTTGGAAAATCTGTCTTGTCGCCGTCACAGCGTATCTTATTTATAGGAGCACAGCTAGACACTTCCCTGGCTCAAGTTACTCTCCCCGCATCAAGGGTGTCAGACCTCAGGCACCAAATTTCGCTCCTTCTTCAGAACAACAGAGTCTCAGCACGACAAGTATTAAGAGTGCTAGGCTTGATGTCAGCATCCCTTCTGGTAGGCAGAATGCACATGAGGATCCTTCAATGGATGCTATTTGCCCAATGGTCGTATCTACAACTTCCACTGTCTCACGAAATCTGGATCACAAATTATTGCAAGAAGGATCTCAAGAGCTAACACTAGGACGACCCTTTGTATTACCCAGTCCGATAGCAACTCTAACCACGGACGCTTCCCTGATAGGATGGGGGGGATTCTTTCAGGGACAAACAGTCCAAGGTCAATGGTCCAACTTGGAGTACAATTTGCACATCAATGTTCTAGAGATGAGGGCAGTGTTTCTAGCGTTGCAACACTTTCATGAGTCCTTACCTCGGGGAACAGTGACAGTTCAGACAGACAGCATGTCAGTGGTCTGGTACATAAACAAGCAAGGGGGAACCAGATCTTACCCGTTATGCAGAGAGGCCCTCAGAATTTGGCAATGGGCAAAGTCCACCGGACGCTTTCTGATAGCAACGCACATCCCGGGGATTTCCAACGTAATCGTGGACAGGTTGAGCAGAGCCATCCTGTTCCCTCACGAGTGGTCCCTCAAACGTCAAGTAGCGGAAGAGATCTTCCGCAGATGGGGCCAGCCTTGCTGCGCCCTGTTTGCATCCCCTTTGAATGCCAAATGCAGAAGCTATTTTGCCCTGTTAGCCCCCCCCCAGGGGGTGTCCCCAGGGACGCACTGGTATACGATTGGCCCCCGGGTCTCCTTTATGCCTTTCCTCCTGTTCCGCTAATTCCCAGGTTTTTGCAGAAAGCCAAATGTCTGGACAGGACCATAATACTGATAGCACCATTCTGGCCTCGACAAATCTGGTTTCCCTTCCTTCAATCCCATCAAGTGGAGGAACCATGGATTCTGGACCCGGAGCCAGATCTGTTGACACACTCGTCGGGAGTTCCTCACACCTCCCTCAAGTCCCTCAAACTGACAGCTTGGCTGCTCCACTTCCCATCTTAGCCAGGTCGGAGTTACTATCTCCTGCAGTACAACAAATTATTGTATCTTCTCACAAACCATCTACAAGAAAATTGTACATTAGCAAATGGAACCGTTTTGTGCACTGGGCCTCCAAACAAGGTATAGATCCATTCGGGGCCCCAGTACACAAGATACTAGATTTCCTTTCCTCTCTTTTTCAAGAAGGAGCATCAACATCCACTATAAGGGTTCAACTGGCCGCTATATCCAATTTTCATACTGGCCGTAAGGATGGTTCTCTTATGTCTCACAGGCTTTGTAAAGCCTTCATGAAAGGTACTTTTCATCTCCGTCCTCCTTTTTGTAATCCAATAGCACCTTGGAATCTTAATCTCATGCTGTCACAACTCATGTTGCCCCCTTTTGAACCAGCAACCACAACTCCGTTAAAATTGCTTTCGTGGAAAACACTCTTTCTGGTTGCCATCACTTCAGCCAGAAGAGTTTCAGAGTTACAGGCTTTATCTATCCGACCCCCGTACATGATTTTTCATCCGGATAGAGTAACCTTGCGCACCAATCCATCTTTTCTTCCGAAGATTTGTTCTATTCAGAATATCAACCAATCTATTGAACTGCCTACCTTCTTTAAAAATCATTCCAATAAGCTGGAATACACATTGCATAAGTTAGACGTTCACAGACAACTAAGATTTTACTTACATAGAACAAGAGACTACAGAAAGTCGGATCAACTATTTGTATCATATGCGGACCAAAGAAAAGGACAGGCAGTAACGAAGGTTACCTTATCCAAATGGCTCTCAGATTGCATAAAATTCGTATATGCTGAATCCAAACAACAACTTCCTTTCAAACCCAGAGCTCATTCTACAAGGGCGGTTGCTACTTCTTCAGCCCATACCGCTCGTTTGCCTTTAGATACCATTTGTGCAGCGGCAACTTGGGCAAAACCACATACCTTTATCACCCACTACAAGCTAGACAAGAACTCCAGGGACAGGGCGTTTGGTTCCACTGTACTCAGGAATGTTCTCCCTTGAGCCACCGGGAAAAAGGAGCTAGGGATGCTACCGTGTGTAAGAACAAACGGCGAGATTGAACAATTTCACATTAAGAAGTTATGTCTTACCATAACGATCCATGTGAATTGTTCATCTCGCCTTTGTTCTTACATTCCCCCCCTCCATCCCCCGTCCTATGGTCTGGGAGAACGTTTTTTTGATTAGATTCCTTTTCAGCCTTTTCTAGGTATGGTTGACATGTTATTAACATCAGTAATGGCATCTTTTATCCTCTACCTGGCAGTAGGGTTTTTAGACATGTTTCTAAGAGGGATTCTTCTGGTATAGCAAACTAGATCTGAGGGTTAGCACTGGAGGATCATGGGATATTACTGTGCCTCAAGCTTTCTCGAAGATGTGAGCTAGTGATGCAGCCAACTCTCGGCTCCGAACCCGTGTGTAAGAACAAAGGCGAGATGAACAATTCACATGGATCGTTATAGGTTCATAGGTTCATACTAGGCTATCTGCCCTAGGGCATTTATAAGCCTAGCCAGAGTGTGTTTCGCTTTTGCCACCCATTTTAAATTAATTTTGCTATGCCTTTTTTTGAGGTTAGTATACTGTGCCTCTGTCTAACAGTGACACAGAAGTGATAGCCGGGGTAAACCTACGATCTCCCATCCACTCATCAAGATTCCTCTTGAAGAGAGTCAATGTGGGACTCTGCCTAACCTGGACTGGGATTTTATTCCAGAGTGAAGGGAGCCTCTGGGTTATGAATCTGTCCCTCCAGCATGTCCTATTTATTTCAGTGCTGAGGTTCAAGTCTCTAACGCAGCGTAGCTCGATGGGATTTGGATTTTCTGAGGTACAGCATGTCCATTAATTCCGGGTTGGACATGGCTTTATACATCAGGCACAGATCGCCTCTGAGCAGGCGGTATGCCACTGAGTAGAGCTGGAGTTTCTTTAACCGGGCAGCATATGGCATCTGTTTGAGCCCTTTGATCCTCTTGGTGAGGTACTTTTGGGGTCTTTCCAGTTGCTGCAGGTGTCTGGTAAGGTACATCCCAAAAGGGGCATTGTACTCAATTATGGGCCTGATGGGGATGAGTAAAGAGAACGATGACCTCCCCTGATCTAGATGTGAATCCCTTCATGATTAGGTGGGCTATATAAAATGTTTTTCTAACCACTTTGGCCACGTGGTTGTCAAATGAGAGATTGCTATCAACTTGGGTCCCCAGGTCCCTAATGACTTCTTCTGTACTTAATGGATTACCACCTATGTGGTAATTTGTGGGCACTTTGTTTTTGCCAAAGGGGATGACTATACACTTTTTGGCGTTTAGCTTGAGGCCATGGCTCTGGCACCAGTTGTCTGTTTCTATGAGGCCCTTTTGGGGGATGCTGGTGTTGGTAAGACATAACTTCTTATTACCTTTTAGCCGCCCCTTTGGGTGGAAAGGTTGCTTTTCATGCAAAGAACTGGCAACTCATAACCCAGGACAAAATGGGTTTTAAATAGTGTCCCAGGGATACAGATTTCATTTCCACATGTTGCCAACACCAAATGGGTGGCCAGACCTGCCCCCAAATCAGTGGGCAGAGGCTCAAAAACCAGTACTTTCCCTCTTAAACATGGGGTCTATTCAACCAGTACCAGAACAGGAAAAGGGGCAAGGTTTCTATTCCAGGCTCTTTCTGGTACCCAGAAAAGACAAATCATGGTGTTCAGTTCTGGACCTGTCTACTCTAAACACCTGTCTGGACATTCCAAAATTCAAGATGCTGACTCTTCACCAGATGTTCGTGTTTCACTGCTGCAGTCATTACACTTGGGTTATCCTGCCGTCAGGCGGTTGCGCAGTCGGCCAGAGTTCCAAAGTCTTGGTCCGCTGTCGGTTGCTGTCGCCTTCTCCCTGACGTCAGTGCGCCAGGGGTATTAAAGATGCAGCCGACACCATTTACTTCAGTCTTTCCTGCCGCGCGGTGCCCGAAGCAAAAGCAGTTCGCAAGTGCCGGTCGGCCGATTCCTGAGATTTTCAAATTCGAATTTCAGATCCGAAGTCTTCTTTAAAGCTAAGTACCCCGTTGGAGAAACTTTTTTCTTGCTCCAGACCGATGTCAGAAAAAGTTAATAATTGTATTTCTTGTGGGAAGCAAATACCTCATAAGGATTTTCATTCTTACTGTATTCCTTGCCTAGGCCCTGACCACGATGTTGGTAGTTGTCAGTTTTGTGCTAGATTTAATTAACGCACTATTAAGCGTCGGTACGATTTTGCATTTCATTATTTTGGCAGAAGATTTAACTATATAATGCCATCGGAGCAACCGACTACCGGAGTTTATAAAAAGTGCAAAGAAAAGGACAGGCACCCGAGGTCCGAAACCGACGAGGCTTCTGCTGGGCCTGTCGCCGGTTCTCAGTGAGGTGCTTTCGCAGCCCCTGACGCCTGCTACGTCAGAGCCACGGGCCGCTTCAGAATCCCACGTGGAGCCGACTAGGTCACTGGAAACTCAAGGTACTGGACACTCTGAAACTATTCCCTCAGATGGGTCCGGAGACGCTGAGCAGGCATCGGCTTCTGAGGGTGTTTTCAGGCGTACGCAGTTATATGTAAAACCAACTTCAGCTTCAAAGGCAAAGACTAAAGCAACTCTAAAGACAAAGAAACAAGTACAGCATTCTCCTGGACAGGCCTCCATGCCTAAAAAACAGATGCTTAAAATGACCGAAGACCTAATTACTTTGATCAGGGGTTCCCATTCCCCTCCTGATAAGAGGCCTAGGCAAGAGATAGACTATGCATCTTCAGATCAGGTTTCCATTTCCTCTGATTCCTGTTCTGAACAGGAATATTCTCTTCCTCCCTATGAGGATTCTGATGCTGAAGAATCTATTTCTTCATCCTCTCCTCCTGAGGAGTATTCTTTTGGTGAAACCCTGCATACTATGAGGGAGCATTTCCACTGGGAGAGCCAAGATTACTCAGAATCCAAGAAAAGGCTCAGACTTCCTTTTATTACCTCAGCACAGGCCTCTTGCTATTCCACCTATTTTAGACATTGTAGATGATATATTTTCAGAGTCCGGACTGTCTCCTGACTCTTTGCCACCAGCTCCTGTTAAACTAGACAGATAATACAGAGTTCCTGATTCACATAAATTTCTTTATAAAAACCCTGCTGCAGACCCAGAAACTATCTCTCAGGGTCCCAAAGGGGTCAAGACTTCCACTGCAAAAAACCCTATACCCTCTGATAGGGATTCAAGGACCCTGGACAGATGGGGGAAAAAGATTTATACTTCTGCTACCTTGGCTGTAAGAGCTTTAAATTGTCAATTTCATATGCTTAAATATCAGCAATATCTAATAAACAGAAAATGTTGACAAATTCAGAATGTGCAGAAAACAAAGAAATGCAAGATTTATTGTATGCAGCTGAACAAGTAGGAAAGAATACTTTGCAATGTGGTTTTTATTCTCTAGAGGCCTCTTACAGGGCCGCTGTTACAGGTTCTGTCATTAGGAGACATGCTTGGTTAAAAGAACAGAATCTGCCCGATCATGTTAAAGCAAAATTATTAGATGCTCCACTGCAACAGGATACCTTGTTTGGTGTTAAAGCAGAAGAGGTGTTGAAAAAAATGGAGGACAAAGCTAAATCTATGCAAACAGTCAAGGATTTCTTACAGGTACAGCCTCCCAGATTTAGCAGGAACTGGCCTGCAAAGAATTGGTCCTTTCCAGTGTCAGACAGGCCACAAAGAGGCAGATACAGACTCCCCAGAGGTAGATCACAGCCCCAAGGCTCATACAGGCCTAAACAATGGAGTGCTACCTCCAAAAGCGGAGAAGAAAAATCACAGCCATACAGGAAACAGTCTCAATGACTTTCCCCTGCCAGCACCGAGCACTTACCTTCTGGCAGCTCCTTTGGGGGGAAAGCTAGCACTTTTTGCACAAAATTGGCACATGATCACCCAGGGCAAATGGGTCTTAAATATCGTATCCCAGGGCTACAGGTTCCATTTTCACACCTTGCCAAGGCCAAACAGTATGCCAGACCTGCCACACAATCAATGGGCAGAGGCACAAAAACAAGTTACATCACTCATGGACATGAGAGCCATTCAGCAAGTACCACAGCAAGAGCAGGGACTAGGATTTTACTCAAGGCTATTCTTGCTGCCCAGAAAGGACAAAATCTGGAGACCAGTACTGGACCTGTCTATCCTGAACACATTCCTGGATATTCCAAAATTCAAAATGTTAACTCTACAGCAGCTTCTGCCCATGCTCGACAAGAAGGCTTGGCTTGTGACTTTAGACCTAAAAGAGGCATACCTGCATGTCCCAATCAGACAATCATGCAAAAGATACCTCAGATTTATAGCTGGCTCAATGCATTACCAATTCTCTGCACTGCCCTTTGGCTTATCTGCTGTGCCCAGGGTCTTCACAAAATGACTGGCACCAGTAATTGCTTTTTGCAGACAAAGAGGAATTCAAATATATCCTTACTTGGACGACTGCCTTATTCAAGCAGAGAACAAGGACACTCTACTGCAGTATCTGGCGTTTGTAAAAACATTACTAACAGGCCTAGGGTACACAGTAAACCAAAAGAAATCAAAACTCGTACCCTCTCAAGAGATAATACTCCTGGGTGCAAGCTTAAATACAACTGCCCAGATGGCTTATCTCACGCCAGACAACACAGACAACTGACTACTTATTTCAAAATGTTGGTAACAAAGACCCAGTTTTCTGCAAGAAAAATTCTGCAGGCTTTGGGCTTTGTGGAATCCTGCATTCTGCTAATTCCATATGCAAGACTGCATATGAGGAAACTTCAATGGTATCTAAAAAGTGTATGGAATCAACATTGCCACCGCCTGGAAACCATAATTACCCTCATTCCCTGCCTGCAACAGGAGTTTCGATGGTGGACAAAAGCCTGTCACCACAACACAGAACAGCCATTCACCTTTCCCACAGCCAGGCAGACATTGACAACAGATGCATCAGATTATGCCTGGGGGGCCCATATGGCAGGAAGATGTTTTCAGGGCACATGGTCCGCAAGTCAAATGCATCTACGTATCAATCGAAAAGAGATGCTAGCAGTTCAAAATGCCCTGACACCCTTCAAGGATCTACGTCATCCAGGACAACTACTGATAAAGACGGACAATACCACAGTCATGTGGTACATAAACAAGCAAGGGGGCACACATTCCTACCCTCTCTGCAGACTAGCCATGAACTTGTGGGACACAGCATTGACTTACCAAGTACATCTGCAAGCACAATTCCTGCCAGGAAGGGTAAATACTCTGGCAGACGAGCCAAGCAGAAATCTAATGAATCCCCACGAGTGGAAATTGGATCCACAAGTCTTCAGCATGATAACAAGGACCTGGGGATTCCCGGACATAGACCTATTTGCCTCCCCTCACAATTACCAACTACAAAGATTCTGCACAAGGACTTACCACAAGCAACCATGGAAAGTGGATGCTGTATCTTTCAGCTGGAAAAACCTAACAGTATATGCCTTTCCTCCTCTGCCTGTCCTCCCCAAGGTACTCCTCAAGGTCAGACGAGAAGCCAAAAATGATACTGATTGCCCCAGACTGGCCCCGCCAGCACTGGTACCCAATCCTAAAGAGCTTGTCTCAATGCCCAGCTTGGACATTACCTCAAATTCCTCACTGATTGACCCAACAAGACAGTCAGATACTGCACAGCCAACTCAGGACCTTAAACCTGGCAGCATGACGGATAATGTAGCCATTCAAGACACACCTCTTTCTAAAGCAGTCATGGATGTTATTTTAGAGGCCAGGAGGCCTAGCACCAGAAAATGTTATGCAGAAAAATGGAAGAGATTATGTGCTTGGGACCAGGCACAAGGTATTGACACGACTGTTCCAAATATTCCTCAGATTTTGCAATACTTAACTGAGATGCTGGATAAAGGCCTTTCCTTTTCATCAATTAAAATTCATGCCTCTGCCATTTCAGCTCATTACAATACAGAACCACCTATTTTTTCTCATCCATTACTAAGGCAGTACCCCAGAGGGGCCAAAAACATAAGACCTCCAAGGAGAGCACTAATACATGCATGGGACCAAAACTACGTCTTGGAAAAATTTACACTGCCTCTGTTTGAGCCAACCTCTGCAGCCGATATAAAATTCTTATCCTGGAAAACAGCTCTGCTCCTAGCAATAACCTCTGCTAGACGAGTCTCAGAGTTACAGGCACTCATGGCTGTGAAATCTTTTTATCATTTTTCATACTGCCAGGGTTTCTCTGAGGACAAACCCTACATTTATGCCTAAGGTAGTGACCAGTGTGGCCTTAACAAAACAATTCACTTGCTTACCTTTTACCCAAACCCACAGAATAAGGGTGAGAGACTTCTGCATTCTTTGGACATTCACAGACAGCTACGTTTCTACTTGGACAGAACCAAAGCTTTCAGAAAAACTGAGCAACTTCTAGTAGCATATGCTGCAGGATCACAAGGAAAGCCTATCTCAAAGCAGACTATTTCAAAGTGGATAGGCCACTGCATTCGTTTCTGCTATTCACAGCATGGCAAATCAGTGCCTAAGGGCATTAGGCCACATTCCACCAGAGCAGCAGCCACTTCAGCAGCCTTCCTCAGAGGAGTACCAACCAAATACATCTTAGAGGCTGCTACTTTAAGTTCAGTGCATACTTTTACAAAGCACTATCTCTTACCTTTCTACTTTAAATCTAGGGAAGGCTTTGCCACTGCAGTTCTGCAGGGCCTGATAGCCTCTCCTAACCTATTTAGCACCAGCCTTCCAGCCATAGCTTTGGGATTCAACCCAGTTGTAATGACTGCAACAGTGAAACATGATGAACATAGTACTGTTGTGTATCTACCTTAAATGTAGATGTTCGAGTGCATTCACTGTTGTAGTCCAGGTTACCCTCCCACCATCCCCCTTTTCCTTGCTGGGACTTATCTGTACTTCTCTATTCTATACAGCCTATGTGGTGTATTTGCTTGTAGATGAAGGAAAAGTTGTTATTTGGTTATGCATGCTTATTGGCATTAGTGAGCCTACCATTTAGGGGCACCTGACATCTGGGGCAAGAAAAACTGAAGAAAATAGCGTCAGCTGCATCTTTTATACCCCTGGCACACTGACGTCAGGGAGGAGGTGACAGCAACCGACTTCGGAACTCAGGCCGACTGCGGGTAGCCTGCCAGCAGGATAACCCAATTGTAATGACTGCAACAGTGAATACACTCGAACATCTACATTTATGGTAGGTACACAACTGTACTTTTCCCTTCCTTTGGTCGCACTTAGTTATCCATCCTGGAGTCTGGAACCCATTCCGGATCTTCTGTCCCATCCTTTGGGACGTTCACACCCAGATCTATCCAGCTTGAAACTTTGAAACTGACCACTTCATTGCTCCAATTCCATTGATGTCCAGAATTCCTGGGATTTCTTTCCCAGTTAAAGAAGTTTTAGTTTCAGCACATAAAGCTTCCACTAGAAAAATGTATAATAGCAAGCGGAAGAGATTTTCCATTTGGGCTCACCATAATCACCTGGATCTTGTTATGGCTCCAGTTCCTGCTGTTTTAGACTTTTTAACATCCATTTTTTGTAACAGAGCTAGTTTTTCTACCGTGAAGGTACAACTGGCAGCAATCTTGAACTTTCACATTGGAGAAAATTCATTACCCTTGGCCTCTTCCAAGTTGTGCAAAAGTTTCCTGAAGGCCACTGTTCTTCTTCGTCCTCCCTTTAAAGATCCTACTACTCCATGGGACCTTACCATTGTCTTGCAAGCGTTGGTTGCTTCTCTCTCTGAACCAGCAGGTAAGGTTGATATGAAGCTTTTATCATGGAAAATTGTTTTGTTAGTAGCCATCACTTGAGCTAAAAGTGTCGTAACTTCAAGCGTTATTTATTAAGCCACCCTATTTGATCTTCCGCAAGGATATAGTGATGTTGCATACCAACCCTTCTTTCCTGGCCAAGGTTGCCATTAACCATGTCAACAGTCTTACAGATGTTCTTCGTGTTTTACTGTTGCAGTCATTATATTTGGATTATCTGCCTGCAGGTAGGCCTCAGCCGGCCTGAATACCAGAGTCTTGGATTCCTGCATCAGATGCGGTCTCTTCTTCCATGACGTCAGGTCGTTAGTGGTATAAAACATGCAGCCGACGCCATTACATCGGTCTTTCTTGCCGGGCGGTGCCCGAAGCAGAAGCAGTTCGCAAGTGCCGGTCGGCTGACTCCTGAAATTTTTGTTTTCCAGTTTCAAAACTGAAGTCTTCAAAAAACCTAAGTAACCCGTTGGGGATCCTTTTTCTTGCTCTTAAACCGATGTCAGTAAAAGTTAACACTTGTTTTACCTGTGGAAAGCAAGTACCTCATAAAGGTTTTCATTCATACTGCATTCCTTGATTATGCCCAGACCACGACGTCCCTCACTGTTGGTTTTGTGCCTTATTCAACCCCTGAACTATTCGTCGTCTATCTATTTTTGCAACAAATTGTTTTGGTACTCTGTCTAACTATCCAGAAATGGCTTCGGTAAGCCTTCCGACTACTGATATTCCGAAAAAATGTTAAGATAAAGACAGACCGCATAGGTCCAAAGTTGCCAACGACGCTTCCGTTAAGCTAGTCGCCAGTTCGCCAGTACTCAGGCTGTTTCGCAGCCCGTGATACCCACTCCTTCAGATTCGCAGGCCTCTACTGAAATACATTCGGAGTCCGGTATGCCGCGAGATGCTTTTTCGACAATGGAACCTGCAGATGTCTCTACCTTGGATGAGTCCAGAGCCGCTGTGCAGGCACCGGCTTCTGAGGGTGTATTCAGGCCTACAGACTTGCATTTCAAACCAACACTGTCTTATTCATCAAGGCGTAAAACACGACCCACGCCTAGAAAACCGACGTCCAAACCGCATGGTCAGGCCCATATGCCAAAAAAACAAGTGATTAGAATGGCTGAATACCTTATTACTTTAATTAGGGGAAGGCAGCCTTCCCCCTCTAAGAGACCTAGAACTGATTTTCCTTCTGATTCTTTTGATCAGGATTCTGAAATTTCTGTTTCTTCTGATTACCAGGATTTGCCCTTATCTACCTATGAGGATTCTGATGCAGAGGATTCCATTCCCTCTGCTTCCCCTCCAGAAGATTTTTCTTTTGGTGAAATCTTGCACACTCTTAAGGAGCATTTCCGCTGGGAAAGCCAGGATTACTCTTGACTCCAAAAGAGGCTTAGGGAATGCTTACTCCTCCCTCAACACCGGCCTTTAGCTATCCCTCCTGTTCTGGATATTATAAATGATGCCTTCTTGGAATCTGGCCTGGCCCCAGACACTTTACCTCCAGCTCCCAGAAAACCTGTCAAGTATTACAGATTATACCTGACTCTCACAAGTTCCTCTTCAAGAATCCTACTGTGTATCCAGAGACCATTTCCCATGTCCAAAAGGCCTTCTACTACTAGGCTACTACTGCCAAAAACCCTACCCCCTCTGATAGAGATTCCAGGGCCTTGGACGGATGGGGTAAGAAGGTGTACTCTTCTGCTACTTTTGCCATTAGGGCCTTAAACTGCCAGTTTCATATGTTAAAGTATCAGCGGCATATTATGGGACTACTTAAACAGAAAATTATGTTGATTCCTGACTGTACTGAACATAAAGAATTACAAGATTTAACGCATTCTGCTGAACAAGTTGGTAAACATACTTTGCAATGTGGTTTTGACTCTTTAGAAGCATCAAGCAGGGCTGCTGTCACTGGATCTGTACTTAGAAGGCATGCTTGGCTTAAGGAGCAAAACTTGCCAGATGATGATAAAGCTAAATTACTGGATGCACCCTTAAACCAAGACCACCTGTTTGGCAACAAAGCAGAAGTTCTTAAAAAGATGGAGGAAAAAGCTAAATCTATGCAAACTGTTAAAGATTTCCTTCAAGTACAGCCTCCCATAGTTAGTAGGCATTGGGCTTTTAAGAACTGGTCCTTCCCAGTCTCTTCCAGGCCTTCTCAGTCCAAACCCAGGAACAGCAGACCTCCTAGGCTACAATCTCAAGGTACACACAGACCTAAGCAGTGGGGGGCTACCACTTCCAAAGCTGGTAGTCGTAAGACAACCCCCCCCCCCTGTGGAAAAATGTCACAATGACTTAACCATGACCCTTCCAAGCCCTGCTCAGCTGCCTGCTCCCTTAAGAGGAAAGATCGCCCTGCATGCAAAAAACTGGGAACTCATTACCCAGGACAAATGGGTTTTAAATACAGTTTTCCAAGGATACAGATTCCACTTCCACACCTTGCCAACCCCAAATGGCTGGCCAGACCTACCTCCAAGTCAGTGGGCAGATGCTCAACAGCAGGTACTCTCTCTCTTCTAAATATCAGGGCTATTCAACCTGTCACAGCAGAAGAAAGGGGACAAGGTTTTTACTCAAGACTTTTCCTGGTATCCAGAAAGGACAGCTCTTGGCGTCCTATCCCTGACCTCTCTATTCTAAACACCTTTTTTGGTAATCCCAGAATTCAAAATGTTAACACTTCAACAGCTGCTTCCTATGATAGGCAAAGATGCCTGTTTGGCAACCTTAGTTTTAAAGGAAGCTTATCTGCACATTCGAATAAATTAATCTTGCAGGAAATACCTACGCTTCAGTGCAGGCTCCAGGCACTGTCAGTTCTCTGCACTTCCCTTTGGCTTATCTACTGCGCCCAGGGTATTCACAAAGTGTCTAGCTCCAGCCATTGCATTTTGCAGGCAGAGAAATATTCAAATATACCCATACATGGACGATTGTCTGATTCAGGCAGAAAGCCAGGACATGCTATTAAAACATCTAGCATTTGTAAAGAATCTGCTAACCTCGCTGGGATACACCATAAACGAAAAGAAATCTCATCTAGTACCCTGCCAATAAATTGTATCCCTGGGAGCAAGCTTGAACACAACTTCCCAGATGGCTTACCTCACGCCAGAGAAACAAGTTTATTTGACAGCCTACTTCAAACTACTGGCCACAAAGACCCAGCTATCTGCAAGGAAAACCCTGCAAGCCCTGGGGTTCATGGCCTCTTGCATTCTATTAATTCCATATGCAAGACTGCATATGAGGAAAGTACAATGGTATCTAAAAAGCCTATGGTGTCAACCTTCTCAGGACCTGGAATCAGTGCTTCCTGTCATTCCTTGTATATAGACAGAGTTCCTTTGGTGCGCAGAGGCCTGCCACGTCAACAAGGGGCTCCCTTTCAATCTAGCCCCTGCTGCCCAAACCCTGACTACAGACGCATCAGACTTTGCATGGGGGGGGGGCTCAGTTGGCAGGGTGGTGCATTCAGGGCAGATGGAACCAGAGTCAGATGCACCTGCATATCAACCAAAAAGAAATGTTAGCTGTACAGAATTTCCTGACAGCCTTCAAGACCACATTCTTCCAGGCCAGTTATTGGTAAAGACAGACAACACTACAGTCCTGTGGTACATAAACAAGCAGGGGGGAACCCACTCGTACCCTCTCTGCAGACTAGCCATGGCTCTGAGGAACATAGCCTTGAGCTACCAAGTGCACCTACAAGGTCAGTTCCTGCCAGGCAAGCTAAATTCACTGACAGACGACCTAAGCAGAAATCTCATGGACCCACACGAATGGAAACTGGAACCAAAAATATTCAACCTCTTGAGGAACAAATGGAGGACTCCAGAGATAGACCTGTTTGCCTCCCCTCAGAGCTACCAATTGGACAAATTCTGCACAAAGACTCCAGACAGTCAAGTTTGGAAAGTGGATGCTCTGTCCTTTACCTGGGAAAGCCTCTGAGTTTATGCTTTTCCCCCTCTGCCTCTCCTCTCAAAGGTTCTGCTAAAGATCAAACAGGACAAACCAAGGACAATACTGATTGCACCAGACTGGCCTCGCCAGTGCTGGTACCCCCTCTTGCGCAATATGATACTGCTGGATCCATGGCACCTACCTCAGACACCTTCCCTGCTGTCCCAGCAGGCGGGCCAGATTCTGCACGCCCAGCTTCAAACCCTGAACCTTGCAGCCTGGCTAATTCCTTGGGCTCTCTAATAGTAGTCCTCAGTAAGCAGGTGCTAGATGTCATTCTGGAAGCAAGGAGACCTAGTTCTATAAAATCCTATGCTGAAAAGTGGAAACGATATTGTTCCTGGAGCCAGATTCAGAGGATGGGCACTACAGTGTCCAGCCTACCCCATATTCTTCAGTACTTAACAGAAATGCTCCACAAGGGCCTATCCTTCTCGTCAATTAAAATTCATGCCTCTGCCATTTCAGCGCATTATAATACTGAACCACCCCTCTTCTCTTACCCTCTGTTAAAGCAATTCCTCAGAGGGGCTAAAAATTTAAGATCCCCTAGGCGAGCCCCTTCTCCAGCCTGGGACCTTAACTTTGTATTGGAAAAGCTCACTCTCCCTCCATTTGAACCAGCTGCAACTGCAAAGTTGAAATTCCTTTCCTGGAAAACAGCCTTCCTTCTAGCCTTCACTTCAGCAAGAAGCGTGTCTGAATTACAGGCCCTCATGGCATTGGAACCCTTCAATGTTAAGTTGTCATTCTCGCCTTCATTCTTGCTGGATGGGTTTGGAGCCGATCCTCTGCTCCGACTCGGCCTATACTATAGCTCGAGAGCTATTTTTACCGGCTCGAGGCAGCCCTATATCCCACAATACCATGCGCTAACTCCCCAGATCTCGTTTGCCGCTTCGCTGCAAGGTTGCCTTTTTTACCGGCTCAGGTCAGTAAAAGAAATTTTCAACAAAGTTTCTATTTTTTGAGATAGTTTATTAGGTTATTTTCCCTACATTTGTTCCCTATCGATATTATTACTTAATAGTGTTTGTTTCGTAAGCCCTACCCACCCCTGTAGTTAACTTTTATAATCAGGCCTACAGGCTTTAGTTTTTCTGTTTACTCACCCCTGTGTGTGCGTGTGTTGTTGTTCTAGTCAGCCCCCTCATCTCCCCCTTGTGTGTAAGTGAGTGAGTGTGTGTGCTGATTGAGTGACTGTCTTTAGGGCAATGTCCAAAGACGTTAAGGTCTCGGGATTCAAGAAGTGTGACTCGTGCTGTCAGAAAATGTCTCTGACAGACGGTCACACTTCTTGTGTCTATTGCTTGGGGCCTTTACACCTGCAGGACTCTTGTTCCGTTTGTCACGGATTTAGTTCAAGAGTCCTGCAGGAGAGGCGTAACAAGCTCATCCTAAGGGGCTTGTTAAAGCCTGATGACTCCCCGAACCAGACCGCCAAACCCTCGGCTCCAGCTTCTGAGCCGAGGACTGGTGTTGTCGAGACGGCTCCGACCTCGGTTCCGTCTGGCTCCGAGGCGAGCAAAGTGGGTTCCGCTTCGAAACCATCATTGGAGCCGACCCCAGCACGCAAGCGCTCTAGGTCCCCTTCTTTAGAGTCCGTCAGATCGGCTCCGAGGTCCCCCTCCTATCGGAGCGGAGTCATAGGACTCATTCATCGAGGTCTTCCAGGCTATCCGACCACGACATTGAGAGGGTGGTCAGTAGACTCATAAAATCTCAGGCGCTGGCCCAAATGCTTCAGAGCCCATCTCACCAGACTGTGGCTCCTTCGATGCAGTTATCCATTCCTCCTCCGACTCGTCTCTCGAGTTCGGAGCCGGAGTTCGTCGGAACCGTGACCTTGCGCACGTTGGAGCCAATACCTCCTCCTTCGGCTCCGGTGTCGTCGGCTCCGACCGCTTTATTTGTTCCGTCCGTGGAGAGGTCTGGGCGCCGGGACTCCATTGTCGGCTCCGAGGGGGCGAGTGGCATTGGACCCTTGTCTGACCCCGCTCTCCCTCTCGGAGCTTCGGCTCTGCTTAGTTCGGCCTCGACATCATTCTCGGAGCCTTCTCTGTCTGTTCCGGGGGCGGTTCCGGCCTCTTCGGAGCCGGGGCTACCTTTGGTGTCTGATAGGAGAGCCTTCGAGGTGATGAGGAGTGTGCTGGACCCAGTGTCCACTCCAAGGTTAAGTTCTGCGGCTCCTCCCTCTGTAGTGCCTGTTACTGTCTCTGGCCACCCTCCTATACCCGACAGCAGAGATCCAAAGCGTAGGGTACCCACTTTGGGTGTCTCCTCCTCTTCCGAGGGCTCCCCTGAAGTTTCAGGGAAACCCCCTAGGAAAAGAAAGTACAAGAGGAAGCACATAGACTCCCCCGAGTCTGTCACGTCGGACACCGACTTGGATGAGTCGGAGGGTTCCCCCAGATCCCCCTCTGAGGATGTCTCCTTTTCAGACATCCTGGAGATCCTAAGACAGAGGGGAAATTGGTCCACTCTCAAACCTTCCGAGGACGAGTCTGTTTACCTTGACGCCTTTGGATCTCGCCCTTCCACCTCCTGTGTGTCTCCCCCTTTCGACCCACTAATGGAGGTAGTGGCTAGAAAGGCGTGGGCAGCTCCTGATTCAATGGAACCTACCCCTAGGAGGCCTTCTAAATTTATTTCTGCACCAGATTACAAATCCTTTCTCACCAAAGG
Source organism: Protopterus annectens (assembly GCF_019279795.1). Classification (NCBI taxonomy): domain Eukaryota; kingdom Metazoa; phylum Chordata; order Ceratodontiformes; family Protopteridae; genus Protopterus; species Protopterus annectens. The sequence continues at coordinate 129,128,538 of NC_056727.1, forward strand.
TTTCAGTTGATGCTATGGTGGTAGCAGCAGCCACTAAGAAGGAATTAGCTGATCCTTCTGTATCTGTTCATCCTCCTAACAGAGAGTCCAGGACCATGGATAGGTACGGCAAGCGGACCTTTGCTTCAGCGACATTTTCTATGCGATCGCTGAACTATTTGTCATTTCACCCGCCTTCAGAGAGACTTGCTCACAGAGCTGGGTGAAACGGTACAGGATCCTTCTGCTGCGGGGTTTAAGGACAAAATAAACTCTCAGCTGGCTACCCCGAACTCCATTGTTAACTCCTCCATGCGGCTAATCTCTTATGCAGCCGATGGAGCGAGTAGGGCCACTGGCACAGGCGTTGTGTTGAGATGTCACACTTGGATGCGACTCTGTAACTTTGCCGACCCCTTCAAGGCGTCCTTCACCAACACCCCCTCTGACGGTTCGGAATTGTTCGGGCCTCAGGTGAAGAATGCCCTCACCAGATGCGAGCAAGATGGTAAGACTCTCTCTGCCGTGGGAGTCCGTTTTTCCACGCCTTGTAGACCTTATCCTAAAGGACAGAGGGGTGGAAAGATGTGGTTCCGCAAACCACAGGGAGTCGCGCCTGCCGCACGTGGTGAATTTCCCCCTAGAGGCAGAGGGGGGAATAATAACAGACGCCGCCCCAGGGGCAGAGGGGGTCCACAGAACCAGGGTTCCAGGGAATCTTTCCCTGACCAGCCCTTTCAGCATCCCTGAGAAGCTGCCCGACTGTCCGCCTTCGGAGGCAGTCGGGGGAAGATTATCTCTGTACCCGGAAGCCTGGCAATCCATCTCCCAAGACACATGGGTACAGAAGATCATATCCGAGGGTTGCAAAATTAATTTCACCTTCCCTCCGGTACAACCGCCAAAACCCCTACCAGACGTACCACTTGCACAAAGGGGTCAGGCTCAGCTAGAAATAAAAAAGCTGTTAAGAGAGTCATCCAGGCAGTCCCAGCAGATCAGCTAGGATCCGGAATCTACTCCAGATTCTTTTTGGTACCAAAAAAGACAGGAGATTGGAGACCCATTTTGGACCTCAGCAGGTTAAACTACTATGTGTTAAAGACAAAATTTCGGATGGTAACACTGCAGTCCATTCTACCCTTTTTGGGCAGAGACAACTGGATGTGCTCGTTAGACCTCCAGGACGCGTACTACCACATAAAAATACACAGGCGCTCCAGGAGGTTTCTCCGCTTCCGGCTGGGAGTCAGTCATTTTCAATTCAGGGCCCTGCCCTTTGGTCTCACCACAGCCCCCCGGGTGTTCACCAAATGTTTGGCAGTGGTCACGTTAGACGACTGGCTCATTTCCGCTACCACCAAACAGGATCTCATAATGGCCAGGGATTATACTATCCAACTTTGTAACAGCCTGGGTATTGCTATAAATTTTTCAAAGTCCTCCTTGTCGCCTTGTCAATGTATAAACTTTATAGGCGCCGTATTAAACACTACAGAAATGTCTGCAACATTACCACCTCAGAGAGTGACAGACATAAGGCGGAATGTTCAGCTTCTGTTTCAGCCCAGCAGAGTCCAAGTCAAGCTAGTATTGAAAGTGTTGGGCCTCATGGTGGCAGCGATTCTTCTACTTCCATTAGCCCGCTTCCACATGAGACTCCTTCAGTGGATGCTGTTTTCTCAGTGGTCCTTTCAACAGCTGCCAATGACCCACAACATTTTGATAACACCATCTTGCAAGAAACATCTCTCCTGGTGGATGGTTTCCCCTCAGCTTTTTCAGGGCAGACCCTTTGTTCTCCCCCCTCCGGTTGCCACTGTCACAACGGATGCCTCCCTGATCGGGTGGGGGGCATTATCAGGGCAGGATGGTCCAGGGCACTTGGCAACAGTCAGAATGCCACCTGCACATAAATGTCCTGGAGATGAGGGCGGTGCTTTTGACGTTGCAGGCCCTTCAGAGCTCTCTTCCCACGGGGACTATAGCAATTCAAACGGACAATATGTCTGTGGTGTGGTACATAAACAAGCAACAAGGTCCTACCCCCTCTGTCGAGAAGCGCTCAGACTTTGGCAATGGGCGATTTCATCTCAACGGTTTCCGATAGCAATGCACATCCCCAGGAAGTCCAACGTCATAGCAGACAGATTGAGCAGAACTATCCTCATGCCTCACGAGTGGTCTCTAAATCAAGCGGTAGTAGGCGGAATTTTTCGGAAGTGGGGCCAGCCTTGCTGCGACCTTTTCGCAACTCCGCAAAACAGCAAGTGCCTCGACTTCTTCACACTTTTTCCTCTACCAGGCCAGCCCCTCAGAGACGCTCTTGTTCACGTTTGGCCCCGGGGTCTTCTTTATGCCTTTCCTCCCTTTCCATTGATCCCGCAACTAATTCAGAAAGCAACCGCATTGAGATCCAAAATGATCCTCATTGCCCCATTTTGGCCTCGACAAGTTTGGTTCCCGTTCCTGCACAAATACCTACTGGAACAGCCTTGGCATCTGGAACCGTTCCGGATCTGTTGACCCACCTCACGGGCAAGCTGCATCAGTCTCTACATTCCATCAACCTCACAGCTTGGTTGCTCCACTTCCAGCCATAGCCAGGCTTCCCCTTATTTCTCCTCCTGTTCGTGATATCATTCTGGCTTCCCATAAGTCCAGTACTAGGAAGACTTATGCGAGTAAATGGAAGCGTTTTTCACACTGGGCACAAACTAGATCCTTAGATCCTTTCCATGCACCCATTCATGAGGTTCTAGACTTTCTGGCGGAGCTTTTTCATTCGGGGTCGTCATCAGCCACTATCAGCGGCCATTGCTAATTTTCATGTTGGACTCTCAGAAGCAAATATTATGTCCCACAAACTCTGTAAACCCTTTCTCAAGGGCATCTTGTTGCTCAGACCTCCAGTCAAAGATCCACCCCCACAATGGGATTTGAATTTAGTTCTAACCTCACTAATTCTACCCCCTTTTGAACCGGCAGCTTCTTGCTCCCTCAAACTTCTTTCTTGGAAAACGCTGTTTTTAGTAGCTATAACATCTGCCAGAAGGGTATCGGAACTTCAAGCCTTGTCTGTCCGCTCTCCCTATTTGGTTTTTCATAAAGATAGGGTAACTCTCTGAACAAACCCTTCCTTCCAAAAGTGTTATCGGAAGCAAATCTAAACCACTCCATTGATTTGCCTGTCTTTTTCCCAGACTATACCAACAGGGCTGAACAAAAATTACATTCATTAGATGTTCATCGCCAATTACGGTATTACCTACACAGGACAAAACAATTCAGAAAGTCAGACCAGGTCTTCCTCTCTTATGCTGCAGGCAAGAAAGGGCTTCCGGTATCGAAAGTTACTCTTTCCCAGATGGCTGACATCTATTATTACCTTGGTCTATGAGTTGAGACACAGGCAACTACCCTCTAGGCCTAAAGCTCATTCAACCAGGGCACTATCAACTTCAACGGCTTTTCAAGCAAGGTTACCACTAGATGCCATTTGTGCAGCAGCTACATGGGCGTCCAAACATACCTTTATTGCCCATTACAAGCTTGATCTAGCCTCCAGAAATAGAGCTGATTTTGGTTTCACTCTACTCAGGAGTCTGTTCCATTGAGCCACCCAGGACTAAGATGCTAGGGACGCTGTCCCATCCAGCGAGAATGAAGGCGAGAATGACAACTTAACATTAAGAAGTTATGTCTTACCATAACGTTCCATGTTAGTTGTCTTCTTCTCGCCTTCTTTCTTGCGTCCCTCCCTCCTGCCCCCTAGCCTGGATAGACTCGAGGTTCTGAGTCCTTCCATTTCTGGAGATACAATATGTTGCGTCTTTCCTGGTATCCTTAGTGTTACTAGCAGGTAATCTGTACTCGTAAAAGAGGATTATAATAATATTATTATAATATTACTTTTTTATACTATGTCTTAGCTTCCAAATGAATTCTGGGGAGTTAGCGCATGGTATTGTGGGATATAGGGCTGCCTCGAGCTATATTATAGGCCGAGTCAGAGCCGAGGATCGGCTCCAAACCCATCCAGCAAGAAAGAAGGCGAGAAGAAGACAACTAACATGGAACGTTATGGTAAGACATAACTTCTTCATGTTAAGTTGTCAATCTCGCCTTCATTCATGCTGGATGGGTTCGGAGCCGATCCTCGGCTCCGACTCTGCCAATACTAAAGCTCGAGAGCTAATTCCACCGGCTCGAGGCTCCCCTATATCCCACAATGCTAGGCGGTAACTACTCAGATCTCGTTTGCCGCTATAGCTGACGAGGTGCGCTTTTCTACCGACTCAGGCAGGTTAGTTCAAATTTACTCTTAGGTACTGCTAATAACCCCCTCTTAGTTCTAATACATATATTTTAGTTTAATTTTAACTTTTAGATATATCGACCCCTATTTGTCGACCCCCTTCCCTTTTTACCCTTGTTCTAGGCCTTCGGCCCTTCCCTCACCCTAGTCCTTTATTAGATTAGTGTTGTAGGGGCTTGTGTGTTTTCGTTTCTGTATTAACATTAATAATTTATTTTGATATTTTTTCTGTAGAGAGTGTCTGGATTGTGTTTGTGTGTGTTAGCCTCTCTTTTTTCACTATGTCTAAAGACAAGGTCTCAGGCTTCAAGAAGTGTGACTCGTGCTGTCAGAGAATGTCTCTGACAGACGGTCACACTTCTTGTGTGTATTGCCTGGGGCCTTTGCACCTACAGGACTCTTGTGCTTTTTGTCATGGGTTTAGCCCTAGAGTCCTGCAGGAACGCAAGAACAAACTTATCTTGCGGGGCTTATTAAAGCCTGAAGGCCCCCCAACTCAATCTGTGTCGGGGAAGCCTTCAAAATCTTCCAAGCAGTCGGCTCCTGCTCCTGAGTCGACTGCTGAGAAGTCTAAGCTGGCTTCGACATCGGCTCCGGCTGGAGCCGATGTTTCTAAGCCTCATACTGTTACCTCGGCTCCGGCTGGAGCCGAGGCTGATAAGACTTTGTCGGCTCCGATACCCTTATCGGAGCCACATTCGAGAAAGAGGTCCAGGTCCCCCTCTATCGGATCCGTGCACTCGCGCCAGGATCCCTCTCCTTCGAACGAAGTCACAAAACTCATTCCTCTCGGTCTTCCAGATTATCAGACCATGATTTGCAAAGGGTGGTGAGTAGACTTCTCAAGTCCGAGGCACTGGCCCAAATGCTGCATAGCCCGACTCACCAGTCAGTGGCTATTCCCGTTCCCCAATACATTCCTCCTCCGACTCCTTCGAGTTCGGAGCCAAGACTGGTCGGAGCCGATACCTTCCATTTCGGCTCCGTCGTCTGCCCCGATCTCCTCTTTGGAGGGATCTCGGCGCCGGGCTTCCATCGTCGGCTCCGAGGCGAGTGGCATCGGACCCTTGTCCGACCCGCTCTCCCTCTCGGGCTTCGCAGTGAGTTCGGCTCCGACATCGGCTTCGGAGCCGTTTCTGTCGGTGCCGGGGGAGGTCCTTGTCTCTTCGGAGCGAGGGCCTCGGGCCTTGCCTGACAGGGGTGCCTTCGAGGTCATGCGGAGCGTGCTAGAACCAGGTTCTGCCCCACAGTCAGCTCCTTCAGCCCCTCCATCTACAGTGCCTGCGGTGATTTCTACTCACCCCCTTGTCCCAGACCGCAGAGAGCCAACTCCTCAAGTTTCCCCATTGGGAATTTCCTCCTCTTCGAGGCCTCTCCTGACCCTGCAGGAGATCCCCAAGGAAGAGGCAGTGCAAGAGGAAGCACATTGACTCCCCTGAGTCTATCACCTCTGACACTGACTTAGAGGAATCCGAAGGGTCCCCTCGATCCCCCTCTGAGGATGTCTCCTTTGCTGACATCCTTGAGATCCTGAAACAGCAGGGAACTGGCCAGCCCTTAATCCTTCGGAGGATGAGTCAGTGTATCTTGAGGCGCTTGGTTCTCGCCTTCTACCTCCTGGGTGTCCCCTCCCTTTGACCCACTTATGGAAGTGGTGGCAAGGAAGGCTTGGACGGCTCCTGACTCAGTGGAACCCACCCGGAGGAGACCATCCAAATTTATTACTGCCCCCAAAGACAAAGAGTTTTTATCCAAAGGTGTCCCTGTTGATGCCATGGTGGCTGCGCCACAAAGAAGGAGTTAGCTGATCCTTCGGTTCCTGTCCATCCTCCTAATAAGGAATCTAGGACCATGGACAGGTACGGCAAGCGGATGTTCTCGTCAGCGACCTTTTCAATGCGTTCGCTGAACTACTTATGCCACTTCACTCGTCTCCAAAGAGATTTACTCAAGGATATGGGTGAACTGATGAAGGATCCTACAGCTGAGGGGTTCAAAGACACTATGAATTCCCAGTTGGCAACCCTAAATTCCATCGTTAACTCCTCCATGCGGCTGGTCTCGTATGCAGCAGATGGGGGGAGTAGAGCCGCATGCACAGGCGTTGCCTTACGACGTCACGCCTGGATGCGGCTATGCAACTTTGCAGACCCTTTCAAGGCGTCCTTCACCAATTCTCCCTTTGATGGATCATCCTTGTTTGGTCCACAGGTGAAGGATACATTGACCAGGTGCGAGGTAGAAGGTAAGACTCTCTCTGCTGTAGGAGTCTGTTTTTCTACCCCTTCTAGACCCTATCCCAGAGGTCAAAGGGGAGGAAAGATGTGGTTCTGCAAACAATCCCAGGGAGTCTCATCTGACGCACAAGGCCGATTCCCCTGTAGAGGCAGAGGGGGGGAATAATAATAGACGCCGCCCTAGAGGCAGAGGAGGTCCTCAAAACCAGGGTAGCAGAGAAATGTTCTCTGACAAACACTTCCAGCACCCCTGAGGGGCTGCCCGGCTGTCCACCTTTGGAGGCAGTCGGGGGAAGGTTATCACTGTACCCAAAAGCCTGGCTTTCCCTTACTCAAGACAAATGGGTACAGTCGATCATATCCGAGGGTTACAAAATTCCCTTCATTCACATTCCAACCCAACCAAAAAGATCCCTTCCAGATGTTCCACCCGGTCTAAGGGAACAAGCAGCATTAGAAATTTCAAAGCTGCTATCAAAGAGAGTCATCCAATCAGTCCCGGCAGACCAGCAAGGATCCGGAATCTACTCCAAATTCTTTTTGGTACCAAAAAAAAACAGGGGACTGGAGACCCATACTGGATCTCAGCTACTTAAACAAGTTTGTCAAAACGAAATTCGGATGGTCACGCTTCAGTCCATTCTACCCTTCTTGGGTCAGGACAATTGGATGTGCTCGATAGATCTTCGGGACGCGTACTACCACATCAAAATGAACAGACGCTCCAGGAGATATCTCCGCTTCAGGCTGGGAGCCAGTCACTACCAATTCAGGGCCCTGCCCTTTGGTCTCACTACAGCCCCCCCGTGTGTTCACCAAATGCATGGCAGTGGTCACGGCTCACTTGAGACGTCAAGGATTCCAGGTGTTTCTGTATCTGGATGACTGGCTCCTTACTGCCACCACCAGACATCAGCTTCTCCTATCCAGGGACTTCACCATCCAATCTTGCCAAGCTTTAGGCATTTCGATAAATTTCGAAAAATCTGCCTTGTCGCCTTGTCAGTCTATTATTTTTATAGGCGCCACCTTAGATACACGGAATCTTTCAGCCAGACTCACAGAGCAGAGGGTATCAGACATTCGGAACCAAGTGTCCCTTCTCTAACAATGTGTCAAAGTCAAAGCCAGACTGGTGTTGAAGGTACTAGGACTCATGGCAGCAGCTGTTCCCCTTCTTCCATTAGCTCGCTTTCACATGAGGATCCTCCAATGGATTCTGTTTACTCAATGGTCATTTCAACAGCTCCTGATGTCCCATACCATATTGATAACTCAAGCATGCAAGAATCAACTGTCTTGGTGGATCACATCACCTCAACTTCTCCGAGGAAGACCCTTCACTCTCCCCCCCCCCAGTTGCCACGTTGACAACAGATACCTCCCTGATCGAGTGGGAGGGGGCATTATCAGGGCAGGACAGTCCAGGGCACGTGGCAACCTTTCGAGTGCCACTTGCACATAAATGTCTTGGAGATGAGAGCAGTGCTTTTAACGTTGCAAGCCCTTCACGACTCTCTTCCCACTGGGACTATTGCAATTCAAACGGACAACATGTCCGTAGTGTGGTACATCAACAAACAAGGCGGAACCAGATCATACCCTTTATGTCGAGAGGCACTCAGACTTTGGCAATGGGCCATCTCTTCTCAGCATTTTCTGATAGCAACGCATATTCCCGGGAAATCCAATGTTATTGCAGACAAATTGAGCAGAGCAATTCTCATGCCACACGAGTGGTCTCTAAAGAAGTCAGTTCTAGAAGTATTCCTAAGATGGGGCCAGCCTTGCTGTGATCTTTTTGCTACTCCCCAAAACAGCAAGTGTCACGACTTCTTCACTCTCTTCCCGTTACCAGGCCATCCCACCAGAGACTCTCTACTCCACGATTGGCCCCGGGGACTTCTGTATGCCTTTCCCCCCTTTCCACTGATACCTCAACTAATTCAGAAAGCCATCGCCTTGAGAGTGACAATGATCCTCATTGCCCCTTACTGGTCTCGACAGATACGGTTTCCCTTTCTTCATCGTTACCTTTTGGAGCAGCCCTGGCATCTGGACCCAGTACCAGATCTGATCACCCATCAATCGGGTCAGCTGCACCAATCTCTGTCTTCTAAACCTCACAGCGTGGTTTCTCCGATTCCAACCTTAGCCAGGCTTCCCTCAATATCTCGCTCAGTCCGAGATATCTTGATAGCCTCTCATAAATCTTCTACCCAGAAGATTTATAGTAGCAAATGGAAACGTTTTCCTTTGGGCATCTTCGAAAAACATAGATCCCTTTACTGCACCTATCCAGTCTATTTTAGACTTTCTAGCAGAACTCTTTCATTTAGGATCTTCTGCATCAACCATTAGAGTTCAATTGGCTGCCATATCAAATTTTCATGTTGGTGTTTCAGAATCCAGCATCATGGCTCACAAACTCTGTAAAGCCTTCTTAAGGGGTGTATTTCTTCTCAAACCTCCAATCAAAGACCCCCCCCTCAATGGGATTTGAACTTGGTCCTGGCATCTTTAATTCTTCCCCTTCGAGCGGCTTCATGTTCTCTGAAGTTGCTTTCTGGGAAGACACTTTTTCTGGTAGCTATAACTTCAGCGAGAAGAGTATCCGAACTCCATGCTCTGTGCAGTCGTCCTCCTTACTTAGTTTTTCACAGAGACAGGGTATCCCTCCGTACTAATCCATCGTTTTTGCCTAAAATTTCTTCTCAAATTAACCTAAACCAAATTATTGATCTCCCCGTTTTTTTCCCTAACTATTCAAACAGGTCGGAACAAAAGCTACATTTTTTGGATGTTCATCGCCAACTGAGATATTACTTAGACAGGACTAAACAATTCAGGAAATCTGATCAATTGTTTCTGTCATATGCGAAAGGTAAATTGGGCCTCCCAGTCACTAAAGTATCCCTTTCTAGATGGCTCACCTCTACAATTACCTTCATCTATGAGATCAGACATCAAAAACTACCCTCAAGACCTAGAGCTCATTCAACTAGGGCATTAGCTACATCCGTAGCTTTTCAGGACAGGTTGCCAATAGATTCAATTTGTGCAGCGGCCACCTGAGCTTCTCCTCATACATTCATTTCACATTACAAATTGGACATGGTTTCCAGAAACCGTGCCAAATTTGGTTCCACTGTTCTCAAGAGTCTGTTCCGATAGGCCACCCGGGATAAGGTGCTAGGGACGCGGTCCCATCCAGCAAGAATGAAGGCGAGATTGACAACTTAACATTAAGAAGTTATGTACCTACCATAACGTTCCATGTTAGTTGTCTTCTTCTCGCCGTCTTTCTTGCGTCCCACCCTCCTTCCCCCAAGCCTGGACAGACCGGAATTCTTTTTGTTTTTTCTTCTGAAAGTTGTCATTCCCACACGATGTTCATCGTGCATACAGCTGCAGTAATCACAGATGGGTTCTCTGCCGTCAGGCGGTCCCTCAGTCGGCCGAATTCCAAAGTCTTGGTCCGGCGTCGCTTTCTCTTCTGACGTCAGTGAGGCCAGAGTATATAAGACACAGCCGACGCCATGTTCTCCAGTCTTTTTTGCCGCGCGGTGCCCGAATTAGAAGCAGTTCGCAAGTGCCGGTCAGCCAGCTCCTGAATTACGAATATTTTGGAATCCGAAGTCTTCATTAAAGCTAAGTACCCCGTTGGGGAAACTTTTCTTGCCTCAGACCGATGTCAGAAAAAGTTAATAATTGTATTTCTTGTGGGAAGCAAATACCGCATAAGGATTTCCATTCCCGCTGCATACCTTGTTTGGGCCCAGACCACGACGTCTCGGGCTGTCGCTTTTGCGCTACCTTCAATAAACGCACTATTAAGCGTCGGGCGGAGTTCACCCAGCACTACTTTGGTAAAGCTTTTGATTATAAAATGTCGTCGGACACTCCGACTACCGTTTTGACCAAAAAACGCAAGGAAAAGGACCGACACGCGAGGCCCGCGGTCCCCGCCGACACCACGCCAAAACAGGCTACACGTGGTCCGGTTCTCAGCGAGACGCCTTTGCAGTCCCTGACTACCGACGACACTTCTTTGGCGGTGTCCTCTGTACCCGAGACCGCTGGGTCCTCGCCCCTTTCCCAGACTACAACCGAAGCCTCTGCTAATGTTGAGCCTACTAATGTGGACAGGTCCACCTCCACCCATGGTGTATTTAGGCCCTCATCTTCTTTTTCAATTAAGGCCTTTACTAAATCCAAAGCAGCCAGGCAGCACATGAGGCCTGTTGTACAGGGCCCATCTCCAGGTCCCATGCCTAAAAAACAGATGCTTAGAATGGCTGAGGATTTAATTACTCTTATCAGAGGTTCTCAACCCCCTCCAGACAAGAGACCCAGAGTGGAGGAAGATTCTCTCTCTTCTGATCAGGGATCCATTTTATCAGAACATTCTGATGTAGAGGAACACTCTTTCTCTCCTTTTGAGGATTCGGATGCAGAACAGTCCATTCCCTCTGTATCCCCTCCTGAGGATTTTTCCTTTGGGGAAACCTTACACACCTTGAGGGAACACTTCCATTGGGAAGGCCAAGACTTTTCAGATTCCAAGAAAAGACTTAGGGAATTTCTTTTGTTACCTCAACACAGACCTCTGGCTATACCCCCTGTTTTGGACATACTGGATGATGTCTATTCGGAGGCTTGTCTTAACCCGGATTCTCTGCCTCCTGCACCAGTCAAACCTGATAGGTATTACAGAGTACCCAGCTCTCACCAATTTCTCTTCAAAAGCCATAATGCTGACCCTGAAACCATTTCACAAGGCCCCAAGGGATTGAAGGCCTCCACGGCCAAAAATCCACTTCCTGCAGAAAGGGAATCAAGATCTTTGGAAAGGTGGGGGGAAAAGGTTTATACCTCGGCCACCCTAGCCATGAGGGCTTTAAATTGTCAGTTTCATATGCTTAAATATCAACAGTTCCATTTATCACAATTGAGGAACAAAATGTCTCAACCTGAACAACAAGATTTAAAGGAGTTACAGGATATGATGCATAGTGCAGAACAAGTGGGTAAACACACCTTACATTGTGGTTATGATGCCCTAGAGGCCTCAAGTAGAGCGGCAGCTACAGGATCAGTCATTCGCAGACATGCCTGGCTTAGGGAACAAAATTTACCTGATCATGGGAAAGCTAAACTTCTAGATGCTCCTTTACAAAAGGATGTGCTGTTTGGTACTAATGCTGAGGAGATACTACGGAAAATGGAAGAAAAAGCCAAATCTATGCAAACTGTCAAAGCCTTCTTACAGGTCCAACCACCACGTTTTAGCAGAAATTGGCCTTCAAAAAACTGGTCCTTTCCAGCCACTGACAAGCCCCAAAGAGGTAGATACAGACGCACAAGGGGCAGAGGGCAATCACAAGGATCATATAGAGGCCGACAATGGCCAACTCCAGCACCTAGAGGTGGCGAAGACAGTGCACAACAATACAGGAAGCAAACCCAATGACTCCCTCATTTCCATGCCAAGCATGTCTCAGCTGGCAGCACCTTTGGGAGGAAAACTAGCACTATTTGCAAGCAATTGGCATATTGTCACAACAGATAAATGGATCCTGGACATTATAAACAGAGGCTACAAATTTCAATTTCACACTCTTCCAAAAATGAGAGGCATGCCAAACCTGCCACAAAATCAAAGGGCAGAGGCACAACTGCAAATTTCAAAGCTCATAAGCATGCGAGCTATTCAAGAGGTTCCTACTCACCAACAAGGTCAAGGTTTTTATTCAAGACTTTTCCTGGTACCAAGGAAAGGAACCGACTGGAGACCCATTTTGGACTTATCCACCCTAAACACATTTCTAATCGTACCAAAATTCAAGATGCTCACATTACAGCAGCTTCTTCCCATGCTGGGCAAGGAGTTCTGGCTGGTAACATTGGACCTCAAGGAGGCATATCTGCATGTCCCAATCAGACAAAGCTGCAGAAGATACCTCAGATTTCTTGCAGCTTCAGTCCACTATCAATTCTCTGCATTGCCCTTTGGCTTATCTACTGCGCCCAGAGTATTCACAAAGTGCCTGGCATCAGTGATTGCCTACTGCAGACTTCAAGGGATACAAATTTACCCTTATCTGGACGACTGCCTGATCCAAGCCGACAGCAAGAACATACTTCTGGAACATCTGGCATATGTGACAAGGTTACTGCTTTCTCTGGGATATACAATCAACAAAGAGAAATCAAGGCTAACACCATCCCAGAAAATAACTTTCCTGGGTGCCAACTTGGACACAAACACCCAGATGGCCTACCTTACACCAGAAAAACAAGGGCAACTATCTCAGTACTTCAAAATACTAGCAAAAGTACCAGGCTTACTGCAAGGAAAATCCTGCAGGCTCTGGGATTCATGGCATCTTGCATTCTATTAACCCCATTTGCAAAGCTGCATATGAGGAAACTTCAATGGTACCTAAAAACCTATGGTCTCAACACAGTCACAGCTTGGAAACAATAATACCAATAATTCCATGTTTGCAAAGGAATTTCTATGGTGGGCGCAAGCATGACAAGCAAACAAAGGCCTGCCATACTGCAAGCCTGCAGCAAAACAAGTCAACCACAGACGCCTCAGACTACGCCTGGGGCGACATGACTTAACAGGTGCATTCAGGGCAAATGGTCCCAAAAAGAAAAGCACCTTCACATCAATCAAAAAGAAATGCTAGCAGTAATAAATGCAATTACAGCTTTCAAGGACTTCCTGCATCCAGGACATTTACTGATAAGAACAGACAACACCACGGTAATGTGGTACATAAACAAGGAGGAACACATTCATACCCCTTGTGCAGACTAGCCATGACTCTTTGGAACTTGGCTCTGGAAAGACAAATCGAACTTCAAGCACAGTACTTGCCAGGATTGGAAAACACACTGGCAGACAATCTAAGCAGAAAAATGACAGATCCACACGAATGGAAGTTACATCCTCAGGTGTTTGCAGAAATAATCCAAGCATGGGGGAGGCCAGACATAGATCTTTTTGCCTCCCACAGGAATCATCAATTGGAAAAGTTTTGTTCAAAGACCTTTCACCCAAAGGCCTGGAGAGTGGACGCCTTTCATTCAGTTGGACAGCATGGACAGTTTACGATTCCCACCTCTGCCTCTTCTGCCCAAGGTGCTTTTGAAAGCAAGAACAGACAAACCAAGATGATACTGATTGCTCCAGATTGGCCAAGGCAACACTGGTACCCACTCCTGAGGAGCCTAACACATACTCCTCCCTGGTCCCTGCCTCTAATGCCTCTTCTGCTGACTCAGCACAGCTACAAAACTCTTCACAGTCAGCTGAAAACACTCAATCTCGCTGCATGGAAAATTCCTTAACACCACAACAGAACCTACTCTCCAAGGAGGTACAGGATGTCATTTTGGAGGCCAGAAGGCCAGCTACTAGAAAAGCTTACTCCGCAAAATGGAAGCGGTTTTGCTCTTGGAATGAGAAAAAAGGCCAGGACCATAGAAAACTGAACTTGCCTCAGGTATTACAGTACCTAGCGGAGCTATTGAACAGTGGACTTTCTTTTCTTCCATAAAAATCCATGCCTCAGCCATCTCTGCAGAATTCAACACGGATCCTCCTTTATTTTCTCACCCACTCTTACGACAGTTCCTCAGAGGGGCTAAGAATATAAGACCACCAAGGAAGCAACCAATACCAGCCTGGGATCTTAATTACATACTAGAAAAATTAACATTGCCTCCTTTTGAACCAGCTGCCTCAACAGATTTGCAATATTTGTCCTGGAAGACAGCCTTCCTTCTGGCCATCACTTCAGCTCGTAGGGTTTCTGAACTTCAGGCCCTCATGGCGGTGCAGCCCTTTCTCATTTTCCATCAGGACAGGGTTTCCCTTCGTACCAACCCATCATTTATGCCTAAAGTGGTATCCAGGGTTGCTTTAAATCAAGCCATACACCTACCCACCTTTTACCCCAATCCTCAAAACAAAGGAGAAAGGCTGCTACACTCCTTAGACATCCATAGACAGCTTCATTATTATTTGGACAGAACAAAGTCCTTCAGGAAATCAGAACAACTCTTTGTGTCCTATGCTGTAGGGGCTCAAGGGAAGCCAGTTACAAAACAGACTATTTCAAAGTGGGTAGGCCACTGCATACGGTTTTGTTACTCCTATCATGGCAAATCTGTTCCTGCAGGTATCAGATCACACTCCACCAGGGCCACAGCTACCTCTACAGCCTTCCTCAGAGGAGTTCCTACCAAAGATATTTTGGAGGCAGCCACTTGGAGTTCTGTACATACCTTCACAAAACACTACCATCTGCCTTTATATTCCAGAACAAGAGCAGGCTTTGCCACTGCTGTTTTGCAGGGCATTCTGGCTCAACCCAGTTCCTCCTAGTATCTACCACCCAGTGCATAGCTTTGGGATTCTACCCATCTGTGATTACTGCAGCTGTATGCACGATGACATAGTACAGTTTTGTACCTACCATAAATGTAGATGTTCGAGTGCTAATACAGCTGCAGTACAGGTTTCCCTCCCTCCTTCCCCACTTGGTAAAGGCATGAGGCTAGCAACCTCTTCATACTACCTGACTGGGTTATCCGGCTATGTTTTATTTGCTTGCTACCACTGTTTTTGGATTATATTGCATTGCTTGTATATGTATATAAGCACTATTTAGGTATTGCCTTCCTTCTGGGGGCACCTGACATCTTGGGCAAGAAAGACTGAAGAACATGGCGTCGGCTGTGTCTTATATACTCTGGCCTCACTGACGTCAGAAGAGAAAGTGACGACAACCGACGCCGGACCAAGACTTTGGAATTCGGCCGACCGAGGGACCGCCTGACGGCAGAGAACCCATCTGTGATTACTGCAGCTGTATTAGCACTCGAACATCTACATTTATGGTAGGTGCAAAACTGTACTTTCTCCCACCTCTTCTATCTTTACTGAGGTCTGCCTTTCCTTTACGTAGATTGTTTGAGGTGGGTTTCCCAACTCCATTCTATGGAGACTAGGATTACTTGGTATAGCTATCAAACGAGATCTGAGTAGTTACCGCCTAGCATTGTGGGATATAGGGGAGCCTCGAGCCGGTGGAATTAGCTCTCGAGCTTTAGTATTGGCCGAGTCGGAGCTGAGGATCGGCTCCGAACCCATCCAGCAAGAAAGAAGGCGAGAAGAAGACAACTAACATGGAACGTTATGGTAGGTACATAACTTCTTATCTTCCATGCAGACAGGGTTTCTCTCAGGACCAATCCCTCCTTTATGCCCAAGGTGGTGTTTAGTACGGCCCTAAATTAGTCCATTCATTTGCCTACCTTTTTCCCGAACCCACAAAACAAAGAATAAAGAATACTGCATTCTTTGGACATGCACAGACAACTTAGATTTTATTTGGACAGGACTAAGCCTCAGAAAATCTGAACAGCTGCTAGTTGGCTTTACTGCAGGGGCAGAGGGGGAATGCCATTTCAAAGCATACCATTTATAAATGGATAGCCCATTGCATTCATTTCTGCTATTATCACCATGGAGAACCTACCCCACAGGGGATTAGACCACATTCCACCAGGGCTGCATCTTTCTCTACAGCCTTTCTCAGAGAAGTCCCTACCAGGGACATCCTAGAAGCTGCTACCTGAAGCTCTGTACATACTTTCACCAAGCATTACCACATGCCTTTTTTTTTCTAAATCCAGAGCTGGTTTTGCCACTGCAGTTTTGCAGGGCTTAATAGCTGGTCCTAATGCTCTCTAACTTCCTCAGCTTTGGGAATCAACCAAAATGTAATGACTGCAACAGTGAAACACGAAGAACTTAGTACAGTTGTGTACACTTACCATAAATGTAGATGTTCAAGTGTATTCACTGTTACAGTCCTGGTTGCCCTCCCTCCAGCCCCCTGACTTCTCTTGGCTCTACCTTTCCTTCTTGTTTGGTGTATTTAAGCTTTCTGGTTGTATTTTCTTTTTTTTTTGGAGGTGTAACAACATATAATTGCTTCCCATTATGGGGGCCCCTGACATCTGGGGCAAGAAAAACTGAAGTAATGGCGTCAGCTACATGTTTTATACCCCTGACGTCATGGAAGAGACAGCATCTGACACAGGAATTCAAGACTCTGGTATTCAGGCTGGCTGAGGGCTTACCTGCAGGCAGATAACCCAAATGTAATGACTGCAACAGTGAATACACTTGAACATCTGCATTTATGCTAAGTGTACACAACTGTACTTTGTCTTCCCTAATTTCCAAAACAAAGGGGAATACAGACTTCATATGCTAGATGGGCATAGGCAATTACATTTACATTTGGATAAGACTAAATACTTCAGAAAGTTTGACCAGCTTTTTGTTTCATATTCGAAGACTAGTTTCCAAAGTAACCCTTGGCTAATTAGATTACAAGCTGTATTCACTGGTTTACTCCATTAAAGGAATACCCTTACGTGTAACCATCAAAGGTCATTCTACTAGGTCGGTATCCACTTCCGGTGTGTTCTGGTCTAGAATTCCTATTGATATTTGCTCTGCAGCTACTTGGTCAAATTCACATACTTTTATATCTCATTACAAATTAGGCATTATTTCCAGAAACCGGGCCTCCTTTGGTTCTGCTACTCCCAAGAGTTATGTAGCTGGGGACTCTCTCCCACAGGTTGAATATCAAATGAGAAACAGCAACTTCAGATAAAGAAGTTATGAATAGCCCTGGACTTAAATGAAGTATACCTGAATGTTTCTAAAGCAAAAAAATAAATAAAAACACAGAAGGTACCTAATGTGTACAGTAGGGATTGGACAGTATCAATTCACTGCCTTGCCCTTTTGTTTGTTCACTACTCTAGAAATATTTGTGAAGTACTTGATGTTTCACTGTTGCAGTCATTACGTTTGGGGTAATCTGCTGGCAGGTTGCCCTCAGTCGGCCTGAATTCCAAAGTCTTGGGTCCTGCATCGTTTGCTGTCTTCTCTTCCATGACGTCAGGTCGTCAGGGGTATAAAACATGCAGCCGATGCCATTTTCTTTAGTCTTTCTTGCCACGCGGTGCCCAAAGCAGAACCATTTCACAAGTGCCGGTCGGTCGACTACTGAAATATTCGAGTTTGAGTTTCAGAACCGAAGTCTTCACTAAAGCCAAGTACCCTGTTGGGGAAACTTTTTTTCTTGCTTTTTACCGATGTCTGAAAAAGTTAGTAATTGTATTACTTGTGGGAAGCAAATACCTCATAAGGATTTCCATTTATACTGTATTCCTTGCCTAGGCCCTGATCACAACGTGCCTGGCTGTCGGTTTTGTGCTAGATTTAACCAACGCACTGTTAAGCGTTGGTATATTTTTGCATCTAAGTATTTTGGAAACAGATTTAACTGTCCAGAAATGTCGTTGGATAGCAATCAAAGTACCAGAGTACATAAAAAACGCAAAGAAAAGGACAGAGAAAGGCAGTCGAGATCCAAAAACAACGAAGCTTCTCCTAACCCTGTCGCCGGTACTCAGGTGCTTTCACAGCCCCTGATGCCCGCTACCTTTGAGTCGCAGGCCTCTACTGACACCCATGCGGAGTCCGGCATGCCGCAAGATACTCAAGGTATTGGACCGACGGATGCATCTCCCTCGGATGGGTCTGGAGCCGCTGAGCAGGCACCGGCTTCTCAGGGTGTATTCAGACCTCAACATTTTTATATCAAACCGACGAAAGCTGCAAAACCTAAGGCAAAGGCACCTTCTAAGACTAAAAAAATGATGCCTGAGCCACGTGCGCAGGCCTCTATGCCTAAAAAACTGATGATCAAAATGGCTGAAGACCTTGTTACTTTGATCAGGGGCACCCATCCCCCTCCAGATAAGAGACCTAGGCAAGACACTGACTATGAATCTTCAGATCAGGTTTCTATTTCTTCTGATTCCTCTTCTGATCAGGAATTATCTTTACCTCCCTATGAGGATTCTTATGCTGAGGAGTCTATTCCATCTGCATCTCCTCCTGAGTATTATTCATTTGGAGAAACCTTGCTTACTTTGATGGAGCATTTTCACTGGGAGAGTTAAGACTTCTCAGAATCAAAAAAGAGGCTCAGGGATTTCCTTCTCCCTCAGCACAAGCCTTTAGCCATTCCCCCTGTTTTAGACATTGTGGATGATGTGTTTTCGGAGTCAAGCCTGACCCTTGACTCCTTACCTCTGGCTCCCAGTAAGCCTTACAGGTATTACAGGGTCCCTGACTCTCATAATTTTTTATTTAGAAACCCTGCTGCTGATCCTGAAACTATTTCACAGGGTCCAAAGGGAGTTAAGGCCTCAACAGCAAAAAACCCTACCCCCTCCGACAGAGATTCAAGGGCAGTGGACAGATTGGGAAAAAAGGTTTATACATCTGCAACCTTGGCAATCAGGGCCTTAAACTGTCAATTTCATATGCTTAAGTACCAACAACATGTTATGGGATTGCAGAAACAGAAAATGATGTTGATTTCATAATGTGCAGAAAATAAGGAATTGCAGGAATT
This sequence comes from Protopterus annectens, assembly GCF_019279795.1. Taxonomy (NCBI): domain Eukaryota; kingdom Metazoa; phylum Chordata; order Ceratodontiformes; family Protopteridae; genus Protopterus; species Protopterus annectens. The sequence continues at coordinate 129,147,602 of NC_056727.1, forward strand.
ATTGCATGCAGCTGAACAAGTTGGAAAGCATACTTTGCAATGTGGTTTTGATTCTTTAGAGGCCTCTTGCAGGCCGCAGTTGCTGGATCTGTGATTAGGAGGCATGCCTGGTTAAAGGAACAAAATTTGCCTGATCATGTTAAAACTAAATTGCTAGATGCTCCTTTACAGCATGATTCTCTGTTTGGTATTGAGGCAGAAGAGGTTTTAAAGAAAATGGAAGACAAAGCTAAGACACTGGCCTACAAAAAATTGGTCTTTACCGTGTCAGACAGAGCTCAAAGGGGCAAATCCAGACACCCTAAGGGTTCCAGGTACCAGGCTCAAGACTCATACAGGTCAAAGCAATGGGGCGCATCCACCTCCAAATCTAGAGGAGATAAAGCGCAAACCTACAGAAAGCAATCCCAGTGACTTCCCTCTGCCTACACCAAGCACTTACCTTTTGGCAGCACCCATAGGGGGAAAATTAGCACTTTTTGTTTAAAATTGGCAGTTAATAACCCAGGACAAATGGGTACTAAACATCGTATCACAGGGATACAGATTCTATTTCCACACTCTGCCAACGACAAATGGTTGGCCAGATCTGCCAAAAAAACAATGGGCAGAGGCACAGAAACAGGTTACGTCCCTCATGGATATGGGGGCCATTCAGACAGTACCAAAACAGGAAAAAGGACAAGGTTTTTACTCAAGACTGTTCTTGGTACCCAGAATGGACAAGGCCATTGTGGCCAATACTGGATTTATCGATTTTGAACACATACCTGGACATTCCAAAATTCAAAATGCTCACTTTGCAACAGCTTCTGCCCATGCTGGGCAAGAATGCTTGGTTGGTGACTTTAGACCTAAAAGAGGCATACTTGCATGTCCCAATAAGACAGTCGTGCAGACGATACCTCAGATTCAAGGCTGGCTTAATGTATTACCAATTCTCTGCACTGCCCTATGGCTTATCTACTGCGCCCAGGGTCTTTACAAAGTATCTGGCACCAGTAATTGCATTTTGCTGACAAAGAAGTATTCAAATATATCCTTACTTGGACGACTCTAACATGCCTAGGGTACACAATAAACGAAAAGAAATCACAACTGGTACCCTCTCAAAATATAACATTCCTGGGTGCAAGCTTGAATACAACTGCCCAGATGGCTTACCTCACGCCAGACAAACAAAGGCAACTGACTACTTACTTCAACCTGATGTCAACAAAAACCCAGTCTTCTCAAGACAAATTCTGCAGGCTTTGGGCTTCATGGCATCCTGCATCCTACTAATTCCATATGCAAGACTGCATATGAGGAAACTTCAATGGTACCTAAAAAGTTTATGGAGTCAACATTCACACAGTCTTGAAACAATGATTCCTCTCATCCCCTGCCTGCAACAGGAGTTTCTATGGTCGGCAAAGGCCTGTCACCAAAATATGGGACGGCCCTTCACTCTACCCCCTGCCAACCAAACCTTAACAGATGCATCAGATTATGCCTGTGGGGCCCATATGGCAGGAAGATGCATTCAGGGCATATGGGCACCAAATCAAATGCATCTACATATCAACCAGAAAGAGATGCTAGCTGTTCAAAATGCCCTAACAGCCTTCAAGGACTTACTTCATCCAGGACAACTACTGATAAAGACGGACAACACGACAGTCATGTGGTATATAAACAAGCAAGGGGGCACACACTCATAACCCCTTTGCAGATTAGCCATGATACTGTGGGACACAGCTTTGACCTGCCAAATAAATCTTCAAGCTCAAGTCCTGCCAGGAAAACAAAACACTCTGGCAGGCGATTTAAGTAGAAACCTTATGGATCCTCACGAGTGGAAACTAAATCCACAAGTCTTCAGCATAACAGAGAAATAGGAGAGCCCAGACATAGACCAATTTGCCTCTCCTCAAAATTATCAACTGAAAAAATTCTGCACAAGGACTTATCACAGACATGCATGGAAAGTGGACACCCTATCCTTCAGTTGGAAAAACCTATCAGTTTACGCCTTCCCTCCTCTGCCTCTTCTACCCAAAGTCCTCCTAAACGTCAGACAAGAGAAGCCAAAGATGATATTAATTGCCCCGGACTGGCCCCGCCAGTACTGGTACCCAATCCTAAGGAACTTGTCTCAATACCCAGCTTGAACCTTGCCTCAAAAACCACAACTACTGTCCCAGCAAAACAATCAGATCCTGCACAGGCTCTGAACCTGGCAGCATGGCTAATCCTGTAATCATACAGACGACACCTCTCAGTAAAGCTGTGATGGATGTCATTTTGGAAGCCAGAAGGCCTAGTACTAGAAAATCTTATGCTGACAAATGGAAGAGATTCTGTGCTTGGAATCCAGCACAAGGAACTGATACAGCAGAACCGCATATTCCTCAGATATTACAATACTTAACTGAGATGCTTGACAAAGGCCTGTCTTTCTCATCAATCAAAATCCATGCCTCTGCCATTTCGGCTCATTACAATGCCGAGCTACCAATCTTTTTTCATCCTTTACTAAAGCAGTATCTTAGAGGAGCCAAAAAATTAAGGCCTCCTAGAAGACCACCATTACCTGCATGGGACCTCAATTATGTGTTGGAAAAGCTCACCCTGCCTCCATTTGAACCAGCTGCTACCGCTGATATAAAGTTCTTATTATGGAAGACAGCTTTACTACTAGCAATTACTTCAGCAAGAAGAGTTTCAGAGCTACAGGCCCTCATGGCTATAGAGTCTTTTATCATATTTTACCCAGACTGGGTGTCTTTGAGGACAAATCCTACTTTTATGCCTAAGGTCATTTCCACTGTGGCTCTTAATCAAACAATTCATCTGCCAACTTTTTATCCAAATCCGCAGAACAAAGGGGAGAGAATTCTGCATTCCTTGGACGTACACAGACAGCTAAGATTCTACTTGAGCAGGTCTAAAGCTCTAAGAAAAACCGAGCAATTACTAGTGTCATATGCTGCAGGATCAGAAGGAAAGGCTATTTCAAAGCAGACAGTTTCAACGTGGATAAGCCATTGCATCCGTTTGTGCTACTTACACCATGGCAAACCTGTGCCCAAGGGCATTAGATCTCACTTCACTAGGGCTGCAGCAACTTCAGCAGCCTTTCTCAGAGGAGTAGCAACCAAGGACATTCTAGAGGCTGCTACTTGGAGTTCTCTTCACACCTTTACAAAGCATTACCATTTACCTCTCTACTCTAAGTCCAGGGTAGGCTTTGCCACTTTAGTGCTGCAGGGCCTTATAGCCTCACCTAATGCTGTTTAGCTCCAGCCTCCCAACCATAGCTTTGGGATTCTATCCAAATGTAATGACTGCAACAGTGAAGCACGAAGAACATAGTACAGTTGTGTACACTTACCATAAATGTAGATGTTCGAGTGTATTCACTGTTGCAGTCCAGGTTACCCTCCTGCCCATCCCCCTGTCATTCTATAGTCTATCTTTCCTTCTCTATCTTCTACAACCTATGTGGTGTATTTGCTTGTAGATGAAGGTAAATTGTATATTGATGCATGTATATATATATATATATATATATATATATATATATATATATATATATATATGAAACTATTTAGAATATTGCTACCTTTTTGGGGGCACCTGACATTGGGGGCAAGAAAAACTAAAGAAAATGGCGTCGGCTGCATATTTTATACCCCTGACAACCTGACGTCATGGAAGAGAAGACAGCAACCGACACAGGACCCAAGACTTTAGAATTCAGGCCGACTGAGGGCAACCTGCCAGAAGATTACCCCAAATGTAATGACTGCAACAGTGAATACACTCGAACATCTACATTTATGGTAAGTGTACACAATTGTACTGTGCCAGTGATAGTTTAGGGCAAATAGCATTCAGTTTTACCCATACCAAGATAATTGCCTGATCTTTGCATAGTTTTACCGTGGTGACACCAGTTTTCTGAATCTCACCATGAACTGGCTCAGTGGCTTGAGACTGACAGTGTTTTTGGAGAATTTCTCCCTTGATACGCTGTCAGAAAGTGATTTCCTGGGAGCATGCTTGGGCGACTCTTAAATGCAGGGCCTTCCTCTCATGGGAGAAAATAGGCTGGTGAAAAACTACTTTGACAGTTTAATTTAGTGCCAGGGAATATCTCAGACTGTTAAGAGTGTATGGCAGCATACATTTTGAAGTTTCCATTAACATGTTTGCACATGAGGATACTACACCGGTATTTGAGAAACAGGCAGTGTTCACCCTCTGGAGACCATGATTTTACTGCTGCTGTGGATACAGAGCGATCTAGCAGTTTGTCCAGAATAGGAGGATGCCCTTTAGGCACACACAGTCAATAATTAATGTCATTGCAGACTCTTCACATGTGTCTTGGGGGAACTTAAATGGGGAGTCTTCAAATGCAAGGGTTCTAGGAGAGAGAGTATGAAGAAGAAATATGCAAAGTAGATGGTGGCAGTCGTATCCTTAAAGGCTTCTTACTTATGCAGGTGAAGACAGATGATACTACAGTGATATAATACATAAACAGGTAAGAACTCACTTGGACTGTAGTCTGCAGACTAGCCACAGAAGTAGGGGGTTCCCTGATTCAAGTGTGTTCTTTCAGTTCAGAATGTGGTAACGGACAAACTGAGCAAAATCACAGTCACATCTTCACAAGTAAATGTTGTCCAGGGACATACCGTTGATCTCCAGGGTATTGACCAAAGCGAAGGAGGAGACTCCAGTAATTCTCAGTTGCTTTTTGGCCAAGACAGCACTGGATACTCATCATTCCCATTGCCTCAACGGCATTGTGGGTTATATACCAAGGTAACAGAGTACCGGCCAGCTGTCGACAGCTCAGATTTCCCTTCCATTCTTTTTTTGACATCCAAAGAAGGTCCCGACTCTTTCCTGGATGCAGTGCTGATTCTTCTGGCTTTATTGTTCATAAAAGTCCCATTTGAGGACCCTCGTTCTCCCATTTTATTGTTAGTTTTATTATTCTGTTTTTATTTTTTTTATTTTAAAACTGTATATTTAATTTCTGTCATTGTGTACTGTAATTACTTTTGGAATTTCCGCTTGTAGCACTGTTTATTTGGCTGCTGTTTTTGACTACTTGTTTTTACTGTTTCTGAAGAAACTTTCAGTATTTTTTGGGAAGTATAGTGCATGTGTGCTGTTAGGTACTTGGGGCTGTCTTGTGCACTCAGAACCCTTTCTTTACTGTTGTTACTCTGCTTTTTCATCTTTTGACAGGAAAATATTGCAGAACTTTGATTTTTTTCAGCATTTATACATTTACTATATGTATGACTATACTGTATGATGTTCTTCATTCCACATTGCTGCAGTCCTAACTATTGGGGTAGTCCGCTGTCCAGTCGGCCCGAATACCAAAGTATATGGCTGACGTCGGTCAGGGCGCATTAGACTGACGTCAGTACGTCAGGGTACTAATGCGCATGACCGACGTCATATCCTCAGTCTTTTTTGCCGCATGGTCCGATGCAGAAGCAATTTTGCGAGTGCAGGTTGGCGTTCTGAAAGTTTCTGAAGCCAGAGTTTCAGACCGAATCAAAGTTGGCTAAGTACCCGTTAGAATATTTTGGTTTTTCTTGCCTCAGTATTTAACCGGATGTCAGAAAAAGTGAATAACTGTATTTCTTGTGGGAAACAGATACCTCATAGGGATTACCATACTTTGTGTATACCTTGTTTAGGGCCTGAGCACGGCGTTGTTGGATGCCGCTCTTGTGCTAGATTTAACAAACGCACTATTAAGAGAAGGTTAGACTGTGCCAGGTTAGTGTTTGGGAAGCGTTGTAATTATAAAATGCCGTCGGATGCTCCGACGCAAGGACAAAACAGCAAAGCCTAGAGTGGAGGAACCGACAGTCCCAGACGTCGGTTCTTTAGAGGGCTCAGTGGAGCCGGAGGTTTTGCCAGGTGTTTCTTTGGAGTCTCAGGGAGAGACTTTACTGTTACAGGATGTATCCTCTCAGGAAGTAGGCCAGGCTGAGGGGGCTTCTCAGGTGGCTGTTCTTCCCTCTCTTCCTAAGGTGGTCAGAGCCTCCCCTTCTGTTTCCAAGGCTTCTTTGAGGGGCAGGCCGAGTTTTGCTTCAGTGGGGGTTTCTCCTAGTACTTCAGGGTCTTTGCCTAAGAAACATATGCTTAAAATGGCAGAGGATTTGATTACTATGATAAGGGGTTCTATGCCCCCTCCTGATAAGAGGCCTAGGGTGGAATCTGTGTTTGAGAGTTTTGTGCAATGCTCGGAGGCTTCTGAGTCTTCGGCTGAAGACTTGCAGGAGTACCCTCCTTATTCTGATTCTGATGTGGATGATTCTACTCCTTCAGCTTCCCCTCCTGAGGATTTTTCATTTTCAGAGACTCTGCATTCCATGAGGGAGCATTTTAAATGGGAAGGTCAAGATTTCTCTGATTCCAGGAAAAGGCTTAGGGAATTCTTGTTTTTACCCCAGCACAGGCCTTTAGCTATACCTCCTGTTTTGAATGTGGTGGAAGATGTTTTTGCAGAGGCTTCCCTGAATCTGGATTCTTTGCCTCCTGCCCCAGTTAAACCGGATAGGTATTATAGGGTGCCTGAAGCTCATAAGTATCTTTTAAGAGTCCTAGGGCAGACCCGGAAACTGTCTCTCAGGGGCCTAAAGGTGTGAAGGCCTCAGTTGTTAAAAATCCTGTCCCTCCTGATAAAGAGGCACGGGCTTTGGATAGATGGGGAAAGAAAGTGTATACTTCTTCCGCTTTAGCCATGAGGGCGTTGAATTGTCAGTTTCACATGTTAAAATATCAGAATTATCTTCTTTCACAGTTGAAATCTAAGGTGGATGCTCTGGCGGAAGGTATTGAGTGTAAAGAGTTGCAGGATTTAGTTCATGTGTCTGAACAAGTGGGTAAACATTCCTTGCAATGTGGTTTTGATGCTGTGCAGGCCTCCTCCAGGGTGGCTGCCACTGGTTCTGTTCTTTGTAGGCACGCCTGGTTGAGAGATCAGAACTTAGCTGAGCATGTTAAGACAAGGATTTTGGATGCTCCTTTACAGTCTGATGTGTTGTTTGGTTCGCCTGTGGAAGCAGTTTTAAAGAAGATGGAGGACAAGGCTAAGTCTATGCAAACTGTTAAGGATCTTTTGCAGGTGCAGCCTCCGAAGTTTAGTAGAAATTGGCCTGCTAAGGGATGGACTTATCCTGCTTATGATTCCCAGTCTAGGGGTAGGTCTAGCCGTGGTAGGGGCAGAGCTCAAGGTGCTTTTAGGCCTAGGGCAGGGAGTTCACCTGCTCAGACTTCTGGTGAGGGCAGGGGTCAGTCCTTTCGTAAGCAGACCCAATGACCTGCCTTTTCAGCTGCCAGTACCTTCTCGCCTGGCGGCACCTCTAGGAGGAAGACTGTCTCTTTTCAAAGAAAATTGGGATTTAATTACCCAAGACAAATGGGTTCTGGATATCATTCACCACGGTTACAGGTTTTATTTCCATACCTTGCCTCCTTTCAAAGGCATGCCAGACATTCCTCCTCTACAAAGACAAGAGGCTCACAAGCAAATTTCTCAGTTACTCCAAATAGGGGCCATTCAGCCGGTTCCTGTGCCAGAATGGGGCCTAGGATTTTATTCTCGCCTGTTCCTAGTACCGAAGAAGGGGAACACGTGGAGACCAATTTTGGATTTATCTATCCTCAACACTTATCTGGACATTCCCAAGTTCAAAATGTTGACGTTACAACAGCTTTTACCTCTGCTGGGCAAGGATCACTGGATGGTAACTTTAGATCTCAAGGAAGCTTACCTTCATGTGCCTATAAGACTAAGTTGCAGAAAGTATCTGCGTTTTCGAGCTGGAAATTCTCATTATCAGTTCTCTGCATTGCCCTTTGGCTTATCTACTGCCCAGAGTATTCACAAAGGTTCTGGCTCCAGTGATAGCTTACTTCAGGCTAAAAGGAATTCAAATCTATCCTTACTTGGACGATTGCCTGATTCTGGCTCAAGAAAAGGAAGACCTTCTACAGCATTTGGAATATGTCATAGCAGTGCTAAGATGCCTAGGGTATTCTGTGAGCGAAATAAAGTCCAGTCTAGTACCCTCTCAAGACATGTGCTTTCTGGGTGTGAGACTGAATACAGCAGCCCAGATGGCCTTTTAACCCCGGACAAACAAAAGAATCTTTCCAGTTACTTCCATCAACTATCTCTTCAGTCCGGGCTGACTGCAAGGACAGTCCTTCAAGCCTTAGGGTTCATGGCATCTTGTATTCTGGTGCTTCCCAATGCCAAACTGCATATGAGGAAGCTACAATGGTATCTCAAAATGTATGGACACAGCACTGCCAGGATTTGGACACTGTCATTCAAATAATACCTTGCATTCAAAAGGAATTTTGTGGTGGGCTCAGGAATGTCACCTAAACAAGGGACTCTCTGTGACCCGGCCAGAGGCGAGTCAAATTCTAACGACAGATGCCTCAGACATTGCTTGGGGAGCTCATCTAAATGGAAAGTGGATACAAGACAAGTGGCCTGCCAGACTACAGCATCTACATATCAACATGAAGGAGATGTTAGCAGTCCAGTTTGCATTAATGGCTTTCAAGGAGTTACTTCTTCCAGGGCAGGTGTTGATTCTAACAGACAACACAACTGTCATGTGGTACATCAACAAACAAGGGGAACACATTCTTACCCATTGTGCAGGCAAGCAATGATTTTATGGGAGACCGCTAAGCTTGCAACTAACTCTTCAGGCAAGGTTTCTGCGGGAGCACAGAACTCCTTAGCAGATGTGTTAAGCAGACAAATCATGGATCCCCACAGTGGAAACTGGATCTTCATGTATTTCAAAAGTTGACAGTGTCCTGGGGAACTCCAGACATAGATCTGTTCGCTTCTCCACTAAACCACCAGCTGCCAAAGTTTTGCACAAAGAGGTTTCATCACACAGCTTGGAAAGTGGATGCTCTTTCTTTCAGTTGGAAAAATCTTCATGTGTATGCGTTTCCACCTCTGCCTCTTCTTCGAAGGTGCTTCTAAAGGTCAGACAAGACAAGCCAAGGATGATTTTAATAGCTCCAGATTGGCCTCGGCAGCACTGGTACCCATTACTGAGGAGTCTGGTAAAGAAGCCTCCATGGCCTTTACCCTTGATTCCACATCTGTTGTCTCAGAAGGACGGTCGTCTGCTCAATGTCAAGCTTCACTCTCTTCATCTAACAGCCTGGCATTTTCTGTTTTGAAAGACAGCAGGTCTCAACTTCCTCAACAAGTTTTAAATGTGATTATGGAAGCCAGAAGACCTAGTACAAGGAAAGTGTACGCAGAAAAATGGAAGAGATTTTTATTTTGGACTGCAGCAAAGAATTTGGAGATTTCAGAGCCTAATTTGAGTGTGGCTCTTCAATATCTTACTGAGTTATTGGACAAAGGTTTGTCTTTCTCTTCCATTAAGATTCATGCTGCAGCAATTTCAGCTCACTATGATTGTGACCCACCATTGTTTTCACATCCTTTGTTCAAGCAATTTCTTAGAGGGGCAAAGAATATAAGACCCCACGAGAGCTCCTACTCCTGCTTGGGATCTCAATTTTGTGTTGGAGAAACTTACTCTACAACCTTTTGAGCCTGCAGCTACTGCTGACCTGAAATACTTGTCATGGAAGACTGCTTTTTTGTTGGCCATTACTTCTGCAAGAAGGGTTTCTGAGTTACAGGCCCTCATGGCGGTTGAGCCTTTTTTGATTTTTCATAAGGATAGGGTATCATTACGTACTAATCCTTCCTTTATGCCTAAAGTGGTTTCTAGTGTGGCTTTAAACCAAACTATTCATTTGCCTACGTTTTATGCAGATCCCCAAAATAAAGGGAAAAGATTTTGCACACTTTAGATGTACACAGGCAATTGCGTTATTATTTGAGCAGGACTAAGGATTTTAGGCAGTCTCAGCAGTTGTTTGTTTCTTTTGCTTTGAGTTCTCAGGGCAAGCCTGTGTCAAAACAAACTATTTCTAGGTGGATTGGGTTTTGCATTGCATTTTGTTATTCCCATCATGGCAAGGAGATTCCGCTGGGATTAGGCCTCATTCCACTAGGGCTACTGCCACTTCAACAGCTTTTTAAGGGGTGGCAACTAAGGATATTTTGGAGGCAGCTACTTGGAGTTCAGTGCATACTTTCTCTAAGCATTACCACCTTCCTCTCTACTCTAAGTCTAGGGCTGGTTTTGCCACAGCTATTTTGCAAGGCATGTTATCAGCTCCTGCTTCCTTATGATTTGCCAGCCTCCCTTACCTCTGCTTTGGGATTCTACCCAATAGTTAGGACTGCAGCAATGTGGAATGAAGAACATAGTACAGTTTTGTACCTACCATAAATGTAGATGTTCGAGGATCCACATTGCTGCAGTCCAATTTACCCTCCCTCCTTCCCCTCTGTGTTTAGGGGTGGTTGTGTAGGTGAAGTTATATTCTGCTAATTTTGTATATTTTGTATATATATATATTTTGGTGCAGATATGTTGGGAGTTTTTGGTTTTTGGCCTTATCTTTTCAGGGTCTTCTGACATCTGGGGCAAGAAAAGACTGAGGATATGACGTCGGTCATGCGCATTAGTACCCTGACGTACTGACGTCAGTCTAATGCGCCCTGACCGACGTCAGCCATATACTTTGGTATTCGGGCCGACTGGACAGCGGACTACCCCAATAGTTAGGACTGCAGCAATGTGGATCCTCGAACATCTACATTTATGGTAGGTACAAAACTGTACTTTTTTAACATTTTATCACGATGTTACCGTGAATTAAGTTATTTGACTGTATCATATAGATTTTACTCTCTCTGGCATGAAAATATAGATCTGATGTCATTTTCATTCATTTCTCAACTAATGGGTTTTGGATCCAACTCGGCTACTTTCTGCAAATTCTAGGATCCAAACCTTGAGCTCCTCCCTTACCCATAATGCCCCTGACCATTACAGCACCTTAGGTCTCATTTGCCGGTCTTCAAGACTGTTGAGATTATGACTTCACTAGCTCCTTTGGGGTTGTGCGTGTAATTTTTTTGTTCCTTTTGTCTGAAATATTTCCGTATATTTCTGATGTTCATCGTGCATACAGCTGCAGTAATCACAGATGGGTTTTCTGCCGTCAGGCGGGTCCTCGGTCGGCCGAATTCCAAAGTTTAGGTCCGGCGTCGGTTGTTGTCGCTTTCTTTCCTGACGTCAGTGAGGCAGGGGTATATAAGACACAGCCGACGCCATTTTCTACAGTCTTTTTTGCCGCGCGGTGCCCGAAGCAGAAGCAGTTCGCAAGTGCCGGTCGGCCAGCTCCTGAATTTACGAAAAATTGGAAACAGAAGTCTTCATTAAAGCTAAGTACCCCGTTGGGGAAACTTTTCTTGCCTCAGACCGATGTCAGAACAAGTTAACAATTGTATTTCTTGTGGGAAGCAAATACCGCATAAGGATTTCCATTCCCTCTGCATACCTTGTTTAGGCCCAGACCACGATGTCCCGGGCTGTCGCTTTTGCGCTACTTTCAATAAACGCACTATTAAGCGTCGGGCGGAGTTCGCCCAACACTTTTTTGGTACAGCCTTTGATTATAAAATGTCGTCGGAGACTCCAACTACCGTTTTGTCCAAAAAACGTAAGGACAAGGACCGACACGTGAGGTCCGCGGTTCCCACAGACACCACGCCAAAACCGGCTACACGTGGTCCGGTTCTTAGCGAGACGCCTATGCAGTCCCTGACTACCGACGACACTTCTTTGGCGGTGTCTTCTGTAACCGAGACCGCAGGTACCTCGGCCCAGACTACAACCACCGAAGCCACTGTGAGCGTTGAGCCTCCTAATGTGGACAGGTCCACTTCCACCCATGGTGTCTTTAGACCCTCATCTTCCTTTTCCATTAAGGCCTTTACCAAGTCCAAATCAGCCAGGCATCCCAAGAGGCCTGTTGCACAGGGCCCATCTCCAGGCCCCATGCCTTAAAAGCAGATGCTTAAAATGTCTGAGGATTTAATTACTCTTATCAGGGGTTCCCAACCCCCTCCAGACAAGAGACCCAGAGTAGAGGAAGATTCTCCCTCTTCTGATCAGGGCTCCATTTTTTCAGAACATTCTGATGTAGAGGAACACTCTTACTCCCCTTTTGAAGATTCTGATGCAGAGCAGTCCATTCCTTCTGTATCTCCTCCTGAGGATTTTTCTTTTGGGGAAACCTTGCACACCTTGAGGGAACACTTCCATTGGGAAGGCCAAGACTTTTCTGATTCCAAGAAAAGACTTAGGGAATTTCTTTTGTTACCTCAACACAGACCTCTGGCGACACCTCCTGTCTTGGACATACTTGATGATGTTTATTCGGAGGCTTGCCTTAATCCGTATTCCCTGCCTCCTGCCCCAGTCAAGCCTGATAGGTACTACAGAGTTCCTAACTCTCAACAATTTCTTTACAAAAGCCATAATGCTGACCCTGAAACCATTTCTCAAGGCCCCAAGGGAATGAAGGCCTCTACTGCTAAGAATCCACTACCTTCTGGAAGAGAGTCAAGATCCTTAGAAAGGTGGGGAAAAAAGGTATATACCTCGGCCACCCTAGCCATGAGGGCCTTAAATTGTCAGTTTCATATGCTTAAATATCAGCAGTTTCTGTTATCACAATTAAGAAATAAAATGTCTCAACCTGAACAACCAGACTTGAAGGAGTTGCAGGATATGATGCATAGTGCAGAACAAGTGGGTAAACACACCTTACAATGTAGCTATGATGCCCTAGAGGCCTCAAGTAGAGCTGCTGTTACAGGATCAGTCATTCGTAGACATGCCTGGCTTAGGGAACAAATCTTGCCTGATCATGTGAAAGCTAAACTATTAGATGCTCCTTTACAAAAGGATGTGTTATTTGGTACTAATGCTGAGGAGATACTACGGAAAATGGAAGAAAAAGCCAAATCTATGCAAACTGTCAAAGCTTTTCTACAGGTTCAACCACCACGTTTTAGCAGAAATTGGCCTTCTAAAAACTGGTCCTTTCCAGCCACGGACAAGCCCCAAAGAGGTAGATACAGGCAAACAAGGGGCAGAGGACAATCGCAAGGATCATATAGAGGCAGGCAATGGCAAACTCCAGCACCAAGAGGTGGCGAAGACAGTGCACAACAATACAGGAAACAAACCCAATGACTTCCTTCCTTTCCATGCCAAGCAAGTCTCAGCTGGCAGCACCCCTGGGAGGAAAACTGGCATTATTTACAAGAATTTGGCATATTGTCACAACAGACAAATGGATCCTGGACGTTATAAACAGAGGCTACAGATTTCATTTTCACACTCTTCCAAAAATGAGAGGCATGCCAAACCTGCCACACAATCAAAGGGCAGAGGCACAACTACAAATTTCAAAGCTCATAGACATGAAAGCTATTCAAGAGGTACCTATTCACGAGCAAGGTCAAGGTTTTTACTCCAGGCTATTTCTGGTACCAAGGAAAGGATCCGACTGGAGACCCATTTTGGACTTATCCATCCTAAACACATTCTTACTCGTACCAAAATTCAAGATGCTCACATTACAGCAGCTTCTTCCCACGCTGGGCAAGGAGTTTTGGCTGGTAACATTGGACCTCAAGGAGGCATACCTGCATGTCCCAATCAGACAAAGCTGCAGAAGATACCTCAGTTTTCTTGCAGGTTCAATACACTATCAATTCTCTGCATTGCCCTTTGGCTTATCTACTGCGCCCAGAGTATTCACGAAATGCCTGGCATCAGTAATTGCCTACTGCAGACTTCAAGGGATACAAATTTACCCTTATTTGGACGACTGCCTGATCCAAGCGGACAGCAAGCACATACTTCTGGAACATCTGGCTTATGTAACACGGTTACTGCATTCTCTGGGATACACAATCAACAAAGAGAAATCCAGGCTAACACCATCTCAGAAAATAACTTTCCTGGGTGCCAACTTGGACACAAACATCCAGATGGCCTATCTTACGCCAGAAAAACAGGGGCAACTAACTCAATACTTCAAAATACTAGCAAATTGTACCAGGCTTACTGCAAGGAAAATTCTGCAGGCTCTGGGCTTCATGGCATCTTGCATTCTTTTAATCCCATGTGCAAAGTTGCATATGAGGAAACTTCAATGGTACCTAAAAAACTTTTGGTCTCAGCACAGCCACAGTTTGGAAACAATAATACCAATAATTCCATGTTTGCAAAAGGAATTTCTATGGTGGGCCCAAGCATGTCAAACAAACACAGGTCTCCCATTCTGCAAGCCTCAAGCAAATCAAGTCATCACAACAGATGCCTCAGATTACGCCTGGGGGGCACACATGACAGACAGGTGCATTCAGGGCAAATGGTCCCAAAAGGAAAAGCACCTTCACATCAATCAAAAAGAAATGCTAGCAGTGATAAATGCAATTACAGCTTTCAAGGACTTCCTGCATCCAGGACAATTATTGATAAGAACAGACAACACCACAGTAATGTGGTACATAAACAAACAAGGAGGAACACATTCATACCCCCTGTGCAGACTAGCCATGACACTTTGGAACTTGGCTCTGGAATGGCAAATCGAACTTCAAGCACAGTACTTGCCAGGTTTGGAGAACACGCTGGCAGACAATCTAAGCAGAAATATGACAGATCCACACGAATGGAAGTTGCATCCTGAAGTGTTTACAAAGATAATCCAAGCGTGGGGGAGGCCAGACATAGATCTCTTCGCCTCCCACAGGAATCATCAGTTGGAAAAGTTTTGTTCAAGGACCTTTCATCCAAAGGCCTGGAGAGTGGACGCCCTTTCATTCAGATGGACAGTTTATGCTTTCCCACCTCTGCCTCTTCTGCCCAAGGTGCTCTTGAAAGCAAGAGCAGACAGACCGAAGATGATACTGATTGCTCCAGACTGGCCAAGACAACACTGGTACCCACTCCTGAGGAGCCTAACACATACTCCTCCCTGGTCCCTACCTCTAATGCCTCTTCTGCTGACTCAGCACAGCTACAAAACTCTTCACAGTCAGCTGAAAACACTCAATCTCGCTGCATGGAAAATTCCTTAACACCACAACAGACTCTACTCCCCAAAGAGGTGCAGGATGTCATTTTGGAGGCCAGAAGGCCATCTACTAGAAAGGCTTACTCCGCAAAATGGAAACGGTTTTGCTCTTGGAATGAGAAAAAAGGCCAGGACTGTAGAAAACTGAATTTGCTTCAGGTATTACAGTATCTAGCTGAGCTGCTGAACAGTGGACTTTCATTTTCCTCCATAAAAATCCATGCCACAGCCATTTCTGCAGAATTCAACACAGATCCACCCTTATTCTCTCACCCACTCTTAAGACAGTTCCTCAGAGGGGCTAAGAATATAAGACCACCAAGGAAACAACCAATTCCAGCCTGGGATCTTAGTTACATTCTAGAAAAATTAACATTGCCTCCCTTTGAACCAGCTGCCTCAACAGATTTGCAATATTTGTCCTGGAAAACAGCTTTCCTTCTGGCCATTACCTCAGCTCATAGCGTTTCGGAACTACAAGCCCTCATGGCTGTGCAGCCCTTTCTCATCTTCCATCAGGACAGGGTTTCCCTTCGAACCAACCTGTCATTTATGCCTAAAGTGGTATCCAGGGTAGCTTTAAATCAAGCCATACACTTACCTACCTTTTACCCCAATCCTCAAAACAAAGGGGAAAGGCTGCTACACTCCTTAGACATCCATAGACAGCTTCATTATTATTTGGACAGAACAAAGCCTTTCAGGAAATCAGAACAACTTTTTGTGTCCTATGCTGTGGGAGCTCAAGGAAAGCCAGTTACCAAACAGACAATTTCAAAATGGATAGGCCACTGCATACGGTTTTGTTACTCCTATCATGGAAAATCTGTCCCTACAGGCATCAGATCCCACTCCACCAGGACCACAGCTACCTCTACAGCCTTCCTTAGAGGAGTTCCTACCAAAGATATTTTGGAGGCAGCCACTTGGAGTTCTGTGCATACCTTCACAAAACACTACCACCTGCCTTTATATTCCAAAACTAGAGCAGGCTTTGCCACTGCTGTGTTGCAGGGCATTCTGGCTCATCCCAGTTCCACCTAGTGCCTACCACCCTGTGCGTAGCTTTGGGATTCTACCCATCTGTGATTACTGCAGCTGTATGCACGATGAACATAGTACAGTTTTGTACCTACCATAAATGTAGATGTTCGAGTGCTAATACAGCTGCAGTACAGTTTTCCCTCCCTCCTTCCCCTCTTGGTAAAGGCCTAGGGCCTAACCCCTCTTCATACAACCTGATTGGGTTATCCTTCTATGGTATATTTGCTTGCAACTACTGATTTTTGATTATATTGCATTTCATGTATATAATTATAATTTATGTATTGCCTTCCTTCTGGGGGCACCTGACATCTGGGGCAAGAAAGACTGAAGAAAATGGCGTCGGCTGTGTCTTGTATACCCCTGCCTCACTGACGTCAGGAAAGAAAGCGACAACAACAGACGCCGGACCTAGACTTTGGAATTCGGCCGACCGAGGACCCGCCTGATGGCAGAAAACCCATCTGTGATTACTGCAGCTGTATTAGCACTCGAACATCTACATTTATGGTAGGTACAAAACTGTACTTTTCTCATATATTCCCTCCTTACCCTATTTATTGTTACCAAACCTTTTTGGCAATTTTCTAGTTGGACCATTGTTAGTCTGTTCTTCACCTTTTTATCCCTGTAGGTATATTTTTCTTAACTACCATTGTTGGAAGTCTTTTTCTCCTTTCCTCTTTTGTTTTTTCTTAAAAAGTCTTTCTTGTCATCTTTTATGCACACCTTTTTTTCCGGTATGTCTGGCAAACCTACTGAATTTAAGGAATGTACTTACTGTGGGCATAAGATTCCCCAATCCTGATGCCCACAGGGAGTGCATTTACTGTTAAGGCCCAGCACATTTAGATACTACTTCTGCTATTTGTGCGGATTCCAATGTTAGGGCTGTCAGTGATCAGAGCACGAAACTTATATTAAAAGGTCTCCTCCCTGCTTCAGCTTCCTCCTCAGGTACTTCTTGAGGGACTCAAACCCTCTCTCAGAAATCCAGGGAACCCACGGAACACTGTAAGGACTGTCCTGCCCAGACTCCTCCACAGTCATCTTCCTCAGAATTTCTTAAAAAGATTCAGAAAATTTCTGATCCGAAACAGGGTATGGCTCCATCCCCTCGGCTCTGTGTTACCAGGTTCTCCCCGGAATCAGTGTCTCCAAGGCTGAGGTCCCCTTTCTTTCAAGAGACTCCTAAAACGTCTTCCAGGCCACCTTCCACATCCTCTTCCATTACTTCCTCTGTAGCCTTTCTGAAGTGTAGGTGGGAAGGATGATGAGGAAATTCCTCAGAACATAGATCCAGATGGGGGTTTTGCCAGCTGTGCCCCCCCCCCCCCCCCACTGGATCCATGAGCCGTCAACCTGCATTTCTACTCATCATTACTCCTCCTCGTATCTGACCTTTTGTTTTGGAGCCTATGGATCCGAAAGCTCTGGGAGTTGATATGTCGGATCTGAAATTGACTCTTACTACCTCCCTGACCCAGTCGGCTCCAACTTTCCTGAAGCACGATGGTTCTCAGAGCCCAAGTGTTAGCGTCAGATCTGAGGGATTGACTTTGACTCCAAAGTTTTCAGAGGAGCCACTTTCTCTTGGAGCCTTGGCACTTGATAGCTCTGCTCAGTCTGCTCCAGGACTCTGGGTTCCAGAGGGATTGTCCTTGGTCTCTCACGGTCCCTCTGCCTTCGAGGTGGTGGAGAGAGTCTTCTCTCAGCCAAGGATAGTGTTGACTATCCCTTCTTTGGATCCATACCTTGTTCCTTTTCTGGATGCTGTGTCTAAGCCTTCACATCCTACACCTCAGGGGCAGCCAGCCTAGCTTCCATCGAAGGTGCTCTCAGTCTCTTTTGGTACCTCTCCACAACATCCCACTGAGAAGGTTCCTCGTAAGAGAATGTGCAAGAGGAGGTACCTGGGTTCCCTACAGGAATCCCACACTGACTTTAATGAGGGGGAAGAGTCCCCTAGATCTCCACCTGAAGATATCTCATTTGGAGACATCCTAATGATCCTTAATCAAAAAAATGCTTGGTCTTCCCAAACCCCTTCCCGGGAGGAATTGGCGTTTTTGGAAGCCTTCCCATCTGGCCAATCTGCATCTTGGGTTTACCCCTTCACTGATGAGCTTAGAGATCTTATCTTCTGCAGGGCGTGGAAGGAACTGGACTCTGTGGAACCTATTTCAAAATGCCCGGATAAAGTATTAAGTGCCTCGCCAGATAAAGAACACTGGACAAAAGGGATTCCTGTAGATGCCATGGTTGTTGCGGCAGCCACCAGGAAGGAGCTTGTGGAATAGAACTCCACTGTACATCCCACTAACAAGGAGTCTGGGGCTTTTGACAGGGTTGGGAAGCGGGTTTCTGCATCAGTGACTTTTGCATTGTGATCGCTGAACTACCTGGCACATTTCACTGGATTACAAAGTGATTTAGTTAAGGAATTCTCTAATTCTGCCCCAAGATCCATGTCTGTAGAGAAACAAAAATCCTTTTCCTCGTAGGTGGCCACCCTACAGTCCATTTCAAGCGCGTCCATGATGTTGATCTCGCATGCGCAGAAGGTACCTCAAGGGCAGCCGGTTCAGGTATAGCCATAAGAAGACATGCCTGGATGCGGTTATGCAATTTTGTGGAACCCTTCAAGGCTTTATTCATCAGTGCTCCCTTTGATGGATCGTACTTGTTTGGGCCAACAGTGAAAGAGACTCTCTCCCATAGTGAACAGGATGGAAGGACCTTGTCTGCCATTAGAATTTGCTTTTCTACCTCACAGAGATCCTTTTCTAGGAACTAGTGTGGTGGTAAGAAAATGTGGTTCAAGAAGTCTCAAAGTCCTTTCCAGGAGTCACACGGAGACTTTTCCCCCAGAGGCAGAGGGGGAAATAGTTATAATGGCAGACATCACCTGCTTGGCAGGAGTCGTCTGCAGAGTCAAGGATCTCGCGATTCTTTTTCAGAAAGGTCCTTCCAGCATTCCTGAAATGTTGCCCGATTCTCCCTCTCCAGAGGCAGTCGGAAGGTGCTTATTCTCGAAAGAAAATGCCTGGCTAGCCATCACAAGTGACCTTTGGGTGCAAAAGAACATATAAGGAGGATATTTCATTCCCTTTTTACAAATTTCAGTAAAACCAAAGAAAATTCTCACCGATGTTCCATCCAATCAGAGTGAGGTAGCAACTCAAGATATTACAAAGTTGCTAGACAAGAGAGTCATCCAGGAGATCCAGACCAAACATCATCCAGAATTTACTCAAGGTTCCTTTTAGTACCAAAAAAGACAGGGGACCCGGTACCAATTTTCAGATCTAAGTTATCTGAACCAATTTGTAAAGTACTTCAAATTCCAGATGGTCATGGTCCAGTCCATTCTGCCCCTTCAGAAGGATGATTGGATGTGCTCAGTGTGTCTTCAAGATGTGTACTATCACATGAAAATGAACATTTGCTCTCTAAGGTATCTGTGCTTTTGGCTGGGAGCCAGTCATTACCAGCAACAGAAAGGAAAAGTAGAAGGTAACATCAGTGGCCTGTCTGAGAAGTAACCAGATTGACAACTGCATTATTATAGAATGATCTGGCTGAAATAAAACTATTATTTGGTAGATAAGACAATTTGCTTGCAGATGTATCAACAACTGTGAGTAGCCAGTATCCATTCTAATAAACAGAGCAGAGCACAATTTCTGGAGTACTTAGACTCCTGCGATGAGGGAATATTTTTAGTAGCACACCCCGCAAAACGGTTCTTTCTGATGTCTGTTATAATGCTTGGGTGAGTAATTAACTATACCTTGCACGGCAGGAAATGTGATACTGTGGCTTACTGAGGGAGGGAAAATGGGAGGTGCAAGTTGTGAAGGAATTGAAGCACACAAAAGCAGTATCTCCCGAAAAAGTATGTTATTTCGACAATGAGTTGATATTTCTGGATGCTCTTTTCATAAGTTGTGTAACACATCAGTAGGAAAAACATTTGTAAGAGTCACTGCAGAACAGTAAGTGATACTAGTATTGAGGCCTCTCAAAATTAGCACTGTTTCCATTCTACGTGAATAGAACTGAGATGTGACAGTCCAGCCATGGACGTTATAACCTCAATAACTGTGCCATCACAGTGCATTATGAGGAAGATTTAGCTTTAGAAGAAATCAAGCTCTGATCAGGATGTCTGTCCCAGAAAGACACTTGAGGGTTACAGACACAAGAACATTAGTAGCGACTACTACTTTTTGATGAATACAGGTTAACAATGTGTAGAAATTCAAGAAAAGATTTAAAAAAAAAAAAAAATTTTTTTTTTAATTTGTTTCCCGTAGTGGTCCTTTTTAAGTCCTAGCAAGTGTTGACTTTTTCTCAGATGACTGCTAGATTTAGTGATGCTTTTGATTGGGTGTAGTTGAGCTGCTCCAGAGCTAAGCAAGGTATATTACCTTATAGAAGACAAAAAAAAAAAAAACTGTTCCCTGCCTTTCCTGTAAGTAGTCTACTCCAGATACAGATTTGCTGTATCCAGGACTGTTAGTAACCTTCTGAGCAGTGCCAAAAAGTCTGCTGTTCAATTTTTAACTTGAATCTGCAAGATGTTCTTCGTGTTTCACTGTTGCAGTCATTACATTTGGGTAATCCTGCTGGCAGGTTGCCCTCAGTCGGCCTGAATTCCAAAGTCCTGGGTCCTACATCGGCTGCTGTCGCCCCTTCCCTGACGTCAGGTCGTCAGGGGTATTAAAGAAGCAGCAGACGCCATTTTCTTTAGTCTTTCTTGCCGCGCGGTGCCCGAAGCAGAAGCAGTTCGCAAGTGCCGGTCATCCGACTCCTGAGATTTTCACGTTCGAGTTTCAGATCCGAAGTCTTCAATAAAGCTAAGTACCCCGTTAGGGAAACTTTTTTTCTTGCTCCAGACCGATGTTAGAAAAAGTAAATAATTCTATTTCTTGTGGAAAGCAAATAACTCATAAGGACTTTCATTCTTACTGTATTCCTTGCCTAGGCCCTGATCACAAAGTTTCTGGTTGTCTGTTTTGTGCTAGATTTAACCAACGCACTATTAAGCGTCTGTATGATTTTGCTTTAAACTGTTTTGGACGCCGGTTTAATTATCCAGAAATGTCGTTGGATCGCCATCCGACTGCTGGAGTTCACAAAAAACGCAGAGGAAAGGAGAGAGATAGACAACCAAGGCCCAAAACTGCCGACGAAGCTTCTCCTAAGCCAGCCGCCAGTTCGCCGGTCCTCAGTGAGGCGCTTTCACAGCTCCTGACGCCTGCTGCTTTAGAGTCACAGGCTGCTATCGACTCCCACGTGGAGTCGGCCATGCTGCTGGAAACTCAAGGTATTGGAGCCTCGGATATTATCCCTTCAGATGAGTCCGGAGCCGCTGAGCAGGCACCGGCTTCTGAGGGTGTATTCAGACCTAAACATCTTTACATCAAACAGACTTCAGATTCAAAGGCTAAAACACCTTGTAAAGCAAAGAAACAAACTCAAGAGCCACGTGGACAGGCCTCTATGCCCAAAAAACAGATGCTAAAAATGGCCGAAGACTTGATTACCTTGATCAGGGTTCCCATCCCCCTCCTGATAAGAGGCCTAGGCAAGAAACTGACTATGAATCTTCAGATCAGATTTGCATTTCGTCTGATTCCTCTTCTGATCAGGAATATTCTCCGTTCCCCCTTTGAGGATTCTGAAGCTGAAGAGTCTATACCTTCAGCTTCTCCTCCATAGGACTATTCTTTTGGGGAAACCTTCCATACCATGAGGGAGCATTTCCACTGGGAGAGCCAAGATTTTTCAGAATCTAAAAAGAGGCTCAGGAATTTCCTTTTACTACCTCAACTCAAGGCACTAGCCATCTCACCTGTGATAGACATTCTAGATGTGTTTTTGGAGTCTAGTCTTACCCCTGACTCCTTACCCCCAGCTCCTGTTTAAGCCTAACAGATATTACAGGGTTACTGACTCTCATAAATTCCTTTTTAAAAACCCTGCTGCAGATCCAGAAACTATTTCTCAGGGTCCCAAAGGAGTTCAGGCTTCCGCTGCAAAAAACCCTACCCCCTCTGACAGAGATTCTAGGGCACTGGATAGATGGGGAAAAAAGGTTTACACATTTGCTACCTTGGCTATAAGGGCCTTAAACTGTCAGTTTCATATGCTAAAATATCAGCAACATGTCATGGCATTGCTTAAACAGAAAATGTTGTTAAACTGTGAATGTGCAGAAAACAAGGAAATGCAGGATTTATTGCATGCAGCTGAACAAGTTGGAAAGCATACTTTTGATTCTTTAGAGGCCTCCTGCAGGGCCACAGTTACAGGTTCTGTTATTAGGAGGTATGCTTGGTTAAAGGAACACAATCTGCCTGATCATGTTAAAGTTAAATTACTAGATGCACCTTTACAGCATGATACTTTGGTGTTAAGGCAGAAGAGGTGTTAAAGAACATGGAGGACAAAGCTAAATCTATGCAAACGGTCAAAGATTTTTTACAAGTACAGCCACCTAGGTTTAGTAGACACTGGCCAACTAATAATTGGCCCTTTCCTGTGTCAGACAGACCTCAAAGGGGCAGATCCAGACATCCTAGAGGCAGATCCCAGGCGCAATTTTCGTACCGGTCAAAGCAATGGGGGGCTTCTACCTCCAAAGTTGGAGAAGACAAATCACAACCATTCAGGAAACAGTCCCAATGACTTCCCCCTGCCTGCACCACACACTTATCTCCTGGCAGCACCCTTAGGGGGAAAATTAGCACTTTTTTTCTCAAAATTGGCACATTATAACCCAGGACAAGTGGGTCCCAAATATCGTGTCACAAGGCTACAAGTTCCATTTCCATACCCTGCCAAAGGGAAACGGCTGGCAAGATCTGCCAAAAAGTCAGTGGGCAGAGACACAAAAACAAGTCTCATCCCTCATGGACATGGGGGCCATTCAACAAGTACCAGAGCAAGAGCAGGGACAAGGATTTTACTCAAGACTGTTCTTGGTACCCAGAAAGGACAAGGCCTGGAGGCCAATACTGGACCTATCTATTTTGAACACATTCCTGGGTATACCAAAATTCAAGATGTTGACTTTGCAGCAGCTTCTGCCCATACTGGGCAAGAACGCTTGGCTTGTGACTTTAGACCTAAAAGAGACATACCTGCATGTCCCAGTCAGACAAATATGCAGAAGATACCTCAGATTCAAGGCTGGCTCAATGCATTACCAATTCTCTGCACTGCCCTTTGGCTTATCTACTGCGCCCAGGATCTTTACAAAGTGCCTGGCACCAGTAATTCCATTCTGCAGACAAAGAGGAATACAAATATATCCTTACATGGACGGCTGTCTAATTCAAGCAGAGAACAAGGACATTCTTCTACAGCATTTGGCGTTTGTAAAAAGGCTTCTAACATGCCTAGGGTACACAGCCAACAAAAAGAAATCAAAACTAGTACCCTCTCAAGAGATAATATACCTGGGTAGCTTAAATATAACTTCCCAGATGGCTTATCTCATGCCAGACAAACAAAGGCAACTGACTACCTATTTCAAAATGTTGGCAACAAAGGCCCAGTTATCTGCAAGAAAAATTTTGCAGGCCTTGGGCTTCATGGCATCCTGCATATTACTAATTCCATATGCAAGACTGCATATTGAGGAAACTTCAGTGGTACCTAAAAAGTGTTTGAATTCAACATTGCCACAGCCTGGAAACTGATTACTCTCATTCCCTGCCTGCAACAGGAGTTTCGATGGTGGGCAAAGGCTTGTCACCAAAAGAAGAGACGGCCATTCACATTACCCCCAGCCAGGCAGACACTAACAATGGATGCATCAGATTATGCCTGGGGGGGGGGGGGGGGGGGGCACATGGCCAGAAGATGCATTCAGGACACATGGACCTCAAACCAAATACATCTACATATCAATCAAAAAGAGATGCTAGCAGTTCAAAATGCCCTGACAGCCTTCAAGGACCTACTTCATCCAGGACAACTACTGATAAAGACAACACCACGGTCATGTGGTATATAAACAAGAAGGGGGGCACACATTCTTACCCCCTTTGCAGACTAGCCATGACTCTGTGGGACACAGCATTGACTTACCAAGTACATCTGCAGGCACAATTCCTGCCAGGAAGGAAAAATACTCTGGCAGACAAACTAAGCAGAAACCTCATGGATCCCCACGAGTGGCAACTGGATCCACAAGTCTTCAGCATGATACCAAGGAAGTGGGGATGCCCGGACATAGATCTATTTGCCTCCCCTCACAACTACCAACTAAAAAGATTCTGCACAAGGGTTTATCACAGACAAGCATGGAAGGTGGATGCCTTATCTTTCAGCTGGAAAAACCTATCACTGTATGCATTTCCCCTTCTGCCTCTCCTCACCAAGGTACTCCTAAAGGTCAGACAGGAGAAGCCAAAGATGATACTGATTGCCCCAGACTGGCCCCGCCAGTACTGGTATCCAATACTAAGGAGCTTGTCTCAATGCTCAGCTTGGACCTTACCTCAGATACCTCATCTGCTGTCTCAGCAAAACAGTCATATCCTGCACAGCCAACTCAGAACTTTAAACTTGGCAGCATGGCGAATAATGTAGTCATACAAAACACACCTCTCAGTAAAGCTGTGATGGATGTCATTTTGGAAGCCAGAAGGCCTAGTACTAGAAAATCGTATGCTGGAAAATGGAAGAGATTCTGTGCTGAAACCAGAAGGCCTAGTACTAGAAAATCGTATGCTGGAAAATGGAAGACATTCTGTGCTTGAAACCAGGCACAAGGAACTGATACAGCTGTGCCAAATATTCCTCAGATTTTGCAATACTTAACTGAGATGCTGGACAAAGGCCTACCTTTTTCATCTATTAAAATTCATGCCTGTGCCATTTCGGCTCATTACAATGTAGAGCCAACAATCTTTTCTCATCCCTTACTAAAGCAGTACCTCAGAGGTGCCAAAAATTTCAGGCCTCCAAGGAGATCACCATTGCCTGCATGGGACCTCATATATGTCTTGGAAGAACTCACCCTGCCTCCTTTTGAACCAGCTGCTACTGCAGATATAAAGTTTTTATCTTGGAAAACAGCTCTGCTCCTAGCAATAACTTCTGCAAGACGAGTTTCAGAGCTACAGGCACTTATGCCTGTGGAACCTTTTATCATTTTTTTATCCAGACAGGGTCTCTCTGAGGACAAACCCAACATTTATGCCTAAGGTGGTGTCCAGTGTGGCTCTCAACCAAACTATTCACCTGCCAATTTTTTATCCAAATCCATTGAACAAGGGGGAGAGAATTCTGCATTCTTTGGACGTACACAGACAGCTTAGATTCTACTTGGACAGAACCAAAGTTTTCAGAAAGACAGAGCAATTACTAGTGACATATGCTGCAGGATCACAAGGAAAGGCTATCTCAAAGCAGACTATTTCAAAGTGGGTAGGCCACTGCATTCGTTTCTGCTATGTACACCATGGCAAGCCAGTACCTAAGGGCATTAGGCCACACTCAACCAGAGCTGCAGCCACTTCAGCAGCCTTTCTCAGGGGAGTACCTACCAATGACATTTTAGAGGCTGCTACTTGGAGTTCAGTGCACACCTTTACAAAGCACTATCATCAGCCATTCTACTCTAAATCCAGGGCAGGCTTCGCCACTGCAGTTCTGCAGGGCCTCATAGCCGCTCCTAATGCTGTTTAGCTCCAGCCTCCCAACCTTAGCTTTGAGACTATACCCAATTGTAATGACAGCAACAGTGAAACACGAAGAACCTAGTACAGTTGTGTACACTTAGCATAAATGTAGATGTTAGAGTGTATTCACTGTTGCAGTCCAGGTTACCCACCCACCATCCCCCTTTTCTTCTGCTGGAACCTATTTTTCCTTCTCTGATTTATTCAACCTATGTGATGTATTTGCTTGTAGATGAAGGTAAAGTTTATATTGGTGCATGTAATTATACATATATAAATTTTGGCAACCCTTTTAGGGGGCACCTGACATCTGGGACAAGAAAAACTAAAGAAAATGGCGTCGGCTGCATCTTTTATACCCCTGACAACCTGACGTCAGGGAAGGGGCGACAGCAGCCGACGCAGGACCCAGGACTTTGGAATTCAGGCCGACTGAGGGCAACCTGCCAGCAGGATTACCCAAATGTAATGACTGCAACAGTGAATACACTCGAACATCTGCATTTATGGTAAGTGTACACAACTGTACTTTCTCCAGTCTCCTGCACTTTTACTAGCTTATTAGTCTAGCGCTTTAACAGACGACTTGTAGCAATTATTGTAGCACACAAAAGTGCTACCAGCACTAAACGCTCTACAAGGAAATGGCTCTAGTACTTATTATTAATCCCCACCCCTCCACGTGTGTCTAAAGGTCAGTTCCCTGTGCTTTCTCCTAGTAACCTGGTGAACTTGGGCATCCTGAGGCAATGTAGCAACTGCCTCATGTACACTGACAACCCTCTCCTCTTACCTCCCAACACTCAAACTTGCGAGAGATGCACTTGTATATCCAGATTGGAAGCCATGCACTCTCCAGCCAAGACCGGAATAGCTGGTCAGGAGGAGAAGGTCAACACTTGCACCACACCACATGGAACACAGAGCCCTCCAGAACACACACCAGCACTGCCTTCACATAAAAACACAAACCACACACCCACCTTCGTGGAGGCTCTCAGTAAAAATCTACCCAAACAGCAGAGACCTCCAAGGCAGAAATGCACTTGACTACCACAACACAATACTAATCATGAGGCATATAACTCTCCTAAACAGTGTGCCACTCGACCAAAGCCCCTAAGGCAAAACAGCATGCCTAACACACTAGTCATAGGTGACTCGATAGTGTGGTAGACTGATGTCCCACTCACTAGGCTGATTAAGGAGAAAGTAAAAGTCAGCTGCCTGTCAGGTGCCAGTGTCCGCCACATAACGCATGCACTCAGGTCCCTCTACAGCAGGTACAAATATGACTCTGACATTGTTCATGTGGGTGTGAATGACCTGAGACGTACCTCCCTGGACTTCATGAAAAGAGGCATGGAGGAGCTCTCGGATTATGTGGCCTAGGTGAGTATGACCCTAGCCCTGAGCAGCCTCCTACCATTACCCAGAATGATACCACAGTACAAGCAGAAAATGATTAATTTCAGCAATTAGCTAAGTTTCTGGTGTCATTCTAAGGGGATCCAGTATCTGTCTGCCTGGGATGACATGATTGACAGACCTCGATGCTTTGCCAGAGATGGCCCGCATCTGTCGCCCCTGGACTTCCGAATAGTGGCCAAGGCTCTTGCCATCCCTATAGTGCCTTTTTTAGGCAGTGTTCCAAAGACCACATTATCACCATAACAGCTACAAACAAATGCAATCTGAGGGTCATGCTGCTCAACGCCAGAAGTGTAAATCTCAAAATGCACTTGCTCGAAGCACTCCTTAAAATGGAGAACATCGACATTTGTGCTGTAACAGAGACCTGCTTCAAGACAGCAGAAAGCACCCCTGCACTACCAGGCTGTAACTCATTCCACATCTTCTGGCCCCAGAACTTGGACCGAAGCTCCAAAGGTGGTGGTGTTTCCGTATTCATAAAGAATGCAGAGACCTCCAAACTGGTAACCCAACATAATGCATCAGAGATGCTACAGGTGCAGCTGACAATTAGGTAAGACAGCGATAAAGGTCATAGCCTGCTATAGGTCCCGAACCATATCCCAAGACTCACACTCCATGTTCCTAAGCTCCCTGGAGAATGTTAGGGTCCAACGTGACACTCTCGTACTGGGCGACTGCAACTATCCCTCCATTAACTGGGAAAACTATTCATGTACCAATACACTTGCCCAACGTTTTCAGGAATTCATTAATTCCAATGCCCTGGACCAGCTCGTTCTTACCCCCACTAGAGGTAGCAACATCCTTGACGTGGTCATTACTAACATGGATGACTGTTACTCTACACCAGTAGTCAGCTTCTCCCTGGTTAGATCCGACCACAAACTAATCACCTTGGAAATGCACCCCCCCCCCCCCCCCCCCACCGCAAAGGTGACCACCATGAAAAA
This sequence comes from Protopterus annectens, assembly GCF_019279795.1. NCBI lineage: Eukaryota > Metazoa > Chordata > Ceratodontiformes > Protopteridae > Protopterus > Protopterus annectens. Next base: position 129,175,824 of record NC_056727.1, read on the forward strand.
CTTCTCTAAAGCTAACTTTGGGCTCCTAAAAACAGAGGTGGCTAACTTCACAGCACCCATGCTAATGGAGAACAGTTGCATGACCACCGAATCATACACTAATGCTCTGTACGAACACGTACACAAATGCATGGATCTCGCCATACCCAATAGAATCAAGATGCTCTCCTCCAGAAAAAGAAAGCCAATCTGGCGGTCCCCTGCCATAAACAAACTCTACAACAGAAGGAGGAAACTGATGCTGAATAAGGAAGTCCCAAGACTGGAAAAACTCCCTTATCAGCCTCAGCAAAACGTTGAGATCCCTCATCAAATCCTCTAAAGCTAGCTGTGAAAACAGAATTGCAGCAGATAGTAAAGACAACCACAAGGCCTTTAATAGTTGTATAAAGAATCTCCACGGCAGTACCCAGATTTGCTTGGAACTACTGCACAATGGTACCTCCTATACTAAGCCAACAGATATTGCCAATATACTGACCGACAGGTTCAGTGCCAACTTTACCCCCCCCCCCACCCACCAAAGGACCAATCACAATACCAGTAGATTGCCAGGCACCCAGTGTTACTGCTGCACAGGTTAAAACAGCACTGCCAAAGGTGAAGAATACAGCTTCTATGGGACGTGACAATATCCCTGGCTGTGTTCTACATGAACTACAGAGTGAACTGGCACCTCATCTCTGTGCCTTGTACAATCACAGCCTCACCTCAGGCTTTGTCTCTACCGAATGGTGCATTGCTACAGTCATCCCTCTCCACAAAGGAGGAGCGACTACAGACCCAGGGAAACTATCCCCCCATTAACCTGACGAATCTGATATGCAAAGCTATGGCACGCATCATCATGGACCTAATAAACAAGGATATAAGGAATCTCCAAATGCTGGATCCCACACAGTTTGGTTTTGTGAAGGGTAGATCATGCCGGCTCAACCTGTTCGACGACTTTGAGTCAGTCACCAGAGCTGTGGATGAAGGCAAGGTGATTCATATAGCCTACCTTGATCTGGGCAAGGTCTTTAATACCATTCCCCACTCAGGAATCATAGAAAAACTCGCTAAGCTAGGCATCAACCCCTATATCACTAGGTGGGTTGCAAACTGGCTCACAGGTAGAACCCACAGTGTGAATGTAGCTGACTCCAAGTCCGATTGCTGACCAGTCACGAGTGGAGTCCCACAGGGTTTAGTCTTGGGTCCTCTCCTGTTTGGTATCTACTTCTCTGAAGTCCACGCCAACACAAAGGGACTCTGGCTGACAAAGTTCACAGACGATTGCAAATTGGGAACTATTATTAACTCCCCAAGTGATGTTGACATCCTACAGAAAGGCCTCACTGTGACCGACTGGTGTCAGAACCATGGCCTTAAACTCCATGCCAAAAAATGTGTCGTCATCCCCTTTTGGAAAAACCTGGTTCCCATGAATTACCATGTCGATGGTAGTCAACTGAACACAGAAGGCATTGTAAGTGATCTGGGAACACAGGTTGACAGCAACCTCTCTTTTGACCACCACATTGCCACTGTGGTCAGAAAGTCCTATGTGACACATCTCATTATTAAGGGTTTTGCATCCAGGAAGAAAGAGATCATTGTCTCCCTCTACTCTTCCTCATTAGGCCAATCAGTCGAGTACAGTGTCCCATTTGGCATGTACCTCACTAGACACCTGCAACAACTGGAGAGGCAGCAAAAGTACCTCACAAAGAGGATCCTAGGCCTTAAACACTTGTCCTGTATGGACAGACTCAAAAAAACCTCCAACTATTCTCTGTCTCATATCACCTGCTTACAGGCGATCTCTGTTTGACTTACAAAGCCATGTCTGACCCAGCTCTGTTAGAAATGCTACATCTAAAGAAATCCCAATCCCTCTGCACCACGCGCTCCAGAGACCTCAACCTCATTACCATAGTGAACAGAATGTGCTGGAGGGACAGGTTCATAACCCAGAGACTGCCCATGCTATGTAATAGACTTCCCATACATGTCAAACAGAGCACCTCACTGGCCCTCTTCAAGAGTAATCTTGATAAGTGGATGGGAAATAGAGAATATACCCCGGGGACCACTCCAGTGGCTCTATTCTACAGAGGCAGTGGGAACTAAGGATGTTCTTCGTGTTTCACTGTTGCAGTCATTACATTTTGGTAATCTGCTTGCAGGTTGCCCTCGGTCGGCCTGATTAACAAAGTCTTGGGTCCTGCGTCAGTTGTTGTCCCTTCTTCCATGACGTCAAGTCGTCAGGGGTATAAAACATGCAGCTGATGCCATTACATCAGTATTTCTTGCCGTGCGGTGCCTGAAGCAGAAGCAGTTCGCAAGTGCCGGTCGGCCGACTCCTGAAATTTTCATTTTCGAGTTTCAGAACCGAAGTCTTCAACTTAAAGCTAAGTACCCCGTTGGGGAAATTTTTTCTTGCTCCTTACCAATGTCAGTAAAAGTTAATAATTGCATTACATGTGGAAAGCAAATGCCTCATAAAGATTTTCATTCGTACTGTATTCCTTGCCTAGGCCCTGACCACGACATACCTTGCTGTCAGTTTTGTGCTTTATTTAATCAGCGCACTATCTGTCGTCAGTATATTTTTGCCTCTAAATATTTCGGTTCTCGGTTTAATTATCCAAAAATGTCAGTTAGCCATCCGACTACCGGAATTCCGAAAAAAACGCAAAGGTAAAGACGGACACAGGCCGCCAAGGTCCCAAACTGCTGACGACACTTCTCCTAAGCCAGTCGCCAGTTCGCCGGTACTCAATGAGGCGCTTTCGCAGCCCCTGATACCAGCTACTTCTGATTCGCAGGCCTCTACTGAGACACATTCGGAGTCCGGTATGCCACGAGGTACTTCAGCTATGGAACCTGCGGATATCTGTACCTTGGATGGGTTTGGAGCCGCTGTGCAGGCACCGGCTTCTGAGGGTGTATTCAGGCCTACAGACTTGCATATTAAATTGACACCTCCTTCATTACTAAGTCCTAAATCTCGATCCATGTCTACAAAAACAATGCCCGGGCCACATGCTCAGGCCCCTATGCCTAAAAAACAAATGATAAAAATGGCTGAAGATCTAATAACTCTAATCCGGGGTAGTCAAACCCTACCCCTCTAAGAGGCCTAGGGCTGAGCTTGATTATGAATCTTCTGATCAGGATTCTGTTTCTTCTGACTCTTTTGATGACCTGGATTTGTCCATACCTTCTTATGAGGATTCTGATGCAGAGGATTCTATTCCCTCTGCTTCCCCTCCTGAGGATGTTTCTTTTGGGGAAACTTTACATACTTTAAGGGAGCATTGTCACTGGGAAAGCCAGGAATTTTCTGTTTCAAAAAAGAGGCTTAGGGATTTCCTCCTCCTACCTCAGCATAGGCCTTTGGCTATACCTCCTGTACTAGACATTGTTGATGATGTTTTCTCGGAATCCAGTTTGGCCCCTGATTCCCTGCCTCCTGCTCCTAGTAAACCTGACAGTTACTACAGGGTTCTTAAGTCCCACAAGTTCCTTTTCAAAAATCCTGCTGCAGATCCAGAGACTATTTCTCAGGGGCTCAAGGGCATTAAGGCTTCTACTGCTAAAAATCCTACCCCTTCTGATAGAGACTCCAGGGCGCTGGATAGATGGGGTAAAAAGGTTTATACTTCTTCAACCTTGCCAATCAGAGCTTTAAACTGCCAATTTCATATGTTAAAATATCAGCAACATGTTATTGGACTGCTTAAACAGAAAATGATGTTGATTCCTGACTGTGGAAAATAAAGATTTACAGGGCTTAATGCATTCTGCTGAACAAGTTGGAAAACATACTTTGCAATGTGGTTTTGATTCTTTAGAGGCCTCTTGCAGGGCTGCTGTTACTGGGTCTGTGCGTAGAAGGCATGCTTGGCTTAAGGAGCAATCTTTGCCTGATCATGTTAAAGCTAAATTGTTGGATGCTCCTTTAAATCAGGACCGCCTGTTTGGCAACAAGGCTGAAGAAGTTATTAAAAAGATGGAAGATAAAGCTAAATTTATGCAAACTGTTAAAGATTTTTTACAAGTGCAACCTCCTAGATTTAGTAGGCACAGGCCTACTAAGAATTGGTCCTTTCCAGTCCCTTCCAGGTCTTCTCAAGCCAAGTCCAGACACAGCAAAAAACCCAGGTTTCAGTCTCAGGGGACTCTCAGAACTAAGCAGTGGGGGCCTCCACTTCCAAATCTGGGAATAACAAGACACCCCCCTATGGTAAACGGTCTCAACGACTTCCTTTTAAAATTCCCAAGGACTTATCTTTTGACCGCCCCTTTGGGGGGAAAGATTGCTCTTCATGCAAAGAACTGGGAACTCGTAACCCAGGACAAATGGGTTTTAAATATAGTGTCCCAGGGATGCAGATTTCATTTCCAAACGTTGCACCAAATGAGTGGCCAGACCTGCCCCCAAATCAGTGGCCAGAGGCTCAAAAACAAGTACTTTCCCTCTTAAGCATGGGGGGCTATTCAACTGGTGCCAGAAGAGGAAAGGGACAAGGTTTCTACTCCAGACATTTTCTGGTACCCAGAAAAGACAAATCATGGCATCCAGTCCTGGACCTGTCTACTCTAAACACCTTTCTGGAGATCCCAAAATTCAAGATGCTGACTCTTTAGTTACTTCCTATGCTAGGCAGAGACGCCTGATTGGCAATACTAGATTTAAAAGAAGCATACCTGCACATCCCAATCAGGGAGTCTTGCAGAAGATACCTACAGTTCAATGCAGGTTGCACTCATTATCAGTTCTTCGTGTTTCACTGTTGCAGTCATTACATTTGGGTAATCTGCTGGCAGGTTGCCCTCATTCGGCCTGAATTCCAAAGTCTTCGGTCTTGCGTCTGTTGCTGTCTCCTCTTAAGTTAAGTTAAGTCGTCAGGGGTATAAAACAAGCAGCCGACGCCATTTTCTTTAGTCTTTCTTGCCGCGCGGTGCCCGAAGCAGAAGCATTTTGCAAGTGCCGGTCGGCCGATTCCTGAAATATTCGAGTTTGAGTTTCAGAACCAAAGTCTTCACTAAAGCTAAGTACCCCGTTGGGGAAACTTTTTTCTTGCTCCGTTCAGATGTCAGAAAAAGTTAGTAATTGTATTACTTGTGGGAAGCAAATACCTCCTAAGGATTTCCATTCATATTGTATTCCTTGCCTAGGCCCTGATCACAATGTGCCTGGCTGTCGGTTTTGTGCTAGATTTAACCAACGCACTATTAAGCATCGGTATATTTTTGCCTCAAAGTATTTTGGAAACAGATTTAACTACCCAGAAATGTCATCGAATAGCAATCCGACTACCGGAGTACATAAAAAACGCAAAGAAAAGGACAAACAGTCGAGGTCCAAAACCGACAACGAAGCTTCTCTTAAAGGAACACTCCACCCTAGAACTAAAAAAATATGTTTTTTTTAGTCTATCTTTGTTTCCAGACCTATTTTAACACCTAAAATTGACTCTAAGTGCTTTATTAGTAATTTTAGCTATTTTACCACAACATGGCTACCGATGGGGCTTGCTATATCAACGTGATCTTCTTCTCCTTCAAGCCTTTCTCTTTCCCATAAAGCATTTCAAGTCTCCTTTCTGTGACTCATGCCAGACATAAGGAAGTAACTGTGAATTCCCATGCCATTGACATATAATGGGAAATCTGTGACTCACTGTCAGTTTGGATTTCGTCTGTTAGGCCTGCTTCTTTTCTGTTGCTAATCACCCTCATTTATGTTTAGATCACAGCTTGCTTTACAGTATAATTTGAAGTTATCTAGCAGCAGACAGAGTTGTAGCTAAATTGGATGCCTTTGTTCTAAGTGTTCTTTTGTAGTCCTGCCTGAATTCACAGTCCCCTCCTCCCACACTACTGCAGAGGTGTGAAAACTGCCACTGCAACTGACAGCTCACAATTGAAAGGAAGGGAGTGCCATTTCAAATGTCTTCCCCTCAGCCTGCAGAATCATTTGTTAGACAGCAGCAGAAAGATTTATGTAAAAAATTTCAAATTAAATTTCGTAAAAGAGGTGAGGATAATTTTTGATTATTTCATTGTGTACACTTTTTTTTATTTCCACCTTATTTCTACAAGACATTATTATGTTCACTTATGTTTGTTTTACAATCTCTTTGAGGGACATTAGCCTAGTGACATGTTTTTGTATTTTACATGATGTTTTTATCATCTCCACACATTTTGAAGGACTGTAAAACAGTAGATAGCAAACCTGTGTCTATGATGTTGGCACAGTAAAATTATGTACTGAAAATTCACTGATGTCTATACTCCATGCAGTGAATTTTTTTTTGGTGGGGGCTACTAATTATTTTGTGCATGTATGTATCACTTGCATAATGCATATAACTGAGGCATTTGGGATCTTAATATGATCTCCTCTAATTCAGCTGAAACTATTTAGCAATCCTTTAGTCCTTTATTCATATTAGTAAATTTACTTTGAGGCCCTCCCTGCCTTTCTTTGTGCATATTTCAAATCTTACTGCTCCACTGGTCATATATCGAGCTGTTAATTGGCAGCAGACACTACTCAGCCAAACACAGTTATTCATATTTTTACATTACTAATGTGACTTTGGTCTTTTTAAAACAACAAAAGAGACGTGCCGTTCGTAGAAAACACCACGTAAGAGGGTTTACACCCTTCAATCAAATTTGGATTGCAGCATCCAGTTTGCAGTTGTACTGACTAAACTTGTCAAGTCAGGCAGTAAGCACACTACTGTCCGTGTCATGAGTACAGAATGACAATTTTGACTCCATAATTTTCCTGTCTACGTTATTACAAGTCACTGTGCCAGGCAGTGCTGTGTGCCCTTTCGGCAATATTGCACATCTTACTCCAAGTTCTCCTAAATATTGCCACCTGAGATCCAAAAGCACATGTCATAGCGCTCTCCCCTTTGTGTAAATGTGTGTAGGCCCTACAAATTACTTAAGGATACATAAAATACATGTATCACATCACACAAACCTCTTTGCCATCAAATTGGTGACTGCTGCATCATGTTACACTGTCTCACACTGTGCATCAGACATTAGTACATGTTCACACCAGTTACAGTGTGTCAAGGTTACCAGCTATCATCATCTGCACAGGTGACGGAGCACACTGTACAAAGGCTTGGACTATAAACGCTGTTAGGAGGGCATAACTGCAACACAGGATTTTGAACATTGTGATTCCTGTGTCATGTCACCACCCACTTGCTACTCAGGCTCATGTCTAACAAGCAATGCCTTCTCAATGACTGTGCAAGAGTGTCTATGGAAACTGGTTCATAGTAGTTACATAAGCTCAAAATATTTTTGGTTTACAGTACATACAACGGCTTTGCTTAGTATGATTTTTGCCTTTATCCCTGTGCATGGCCTAATCAAATTCAGTGCCCTGCTGCAAATAACAGACTATCTGTAATACCAAGGTCTCACAAATAAAAATAATGATGCAATTACATATATGAAGTAGTCCTGAACACACAAAACCATGCTCGACCAACAATATACTTATCCTATGGGTGTGCCTCCATTCAGTGCGCCAAAATAAGGATACAAGCTAAATGCCAAAAAGTGCATAGTCATCCCCTTTGGGAATAAACAAAGTACCCACAAGCTACCACATAAGTGGTAGCCCACTAAATACAGAAGACGTAATAAGGGTTCTGGGGATCCAAGCCTCTCCTTTGATAATTACATTACCAAAGTGGTTAGAAACTCTTTCTATGTGGCCCACTTAATCACAAAAGGGTTTGCATCCAGATTGAAAGAGATCTTTGGGCTCCTCTATGCATCACTCATCAGACCCATCATAGAGTACAATGCCCCATTTGGTGTGTACCTTACAAGACACCTGCAACAACTGGAAAGACCACAGAAGTACCTCACCAAGAGGATCACTGGCCTCAAGCAGATGCCCTTTGCAGCTCAACTGAAGAAACTCCAACTGCACTCAGTTGCATACTGTCCTCTCAGAGGTGATCTCTGCCTGACATACAAGGCCATGTCCAACCCAGAATTGATGGACATGCCCCACCTAAAGAAAACCATATCCCCTCGAGACACATGCTCCAGGGATGTAAACCTCACCACAACAATAAATAGGACGTGCTGGAGGGATAGATTCCTGTCCCAGAGACTTCCCATGCTCTGGAACAAGATTCCAATCTACATTAGGCAGAGCTCCTCGCTAACCCTCTTCAAGAGAAAGCTTGACAGAGTGAATGGGAAACAGAAAGTTTACCCCAGGCATCACTTCAATGGCTCTGCTGGACAGAGGCACAGGGAACAAATCTAAGGGGGTGGCAAAAGCCCACACATTCCGGCTAGGCTTATAAATACCTTTGGGCAGATAGCCTAGTACCTACCTATGAACATATGAACCTATTAAAAATAAACGTTAATAAGCAAGAGGCTTCCTCTAGGTACATATGAAAAGAATAGAAGGTAGTGTGAGAAACTGATAAGTTAACCTGTAAGTGTCAAAAGGAGACCAAAGAAGAAATGAAATTCTAAATGACAAGTTCACATCTGTGTTCATTATAGAATCATACAGCCTAGTCTAAATCCAGGAAGATAACAGGATCTGGATGGTCAGATGAAAAATGTAGTAACGGGAGATGGGAAGGGAACTGGTATTTGAAGGAGGATAACATAAAAGGACTAGAGGGAATTTTCCGCACATATCCTACAATTGACTTTGAAGTTTTTGGATTAACCTCTGAAAGAACTATATAGCAGTAATTTTCAGGAATTTGTCAATATATGGGATAGGATGCAAGTAATCGCGGTGCTTATGTACAAAGCTGGCACAATGGGCAACCTAGAACATAGACCATTGTGTTTAACTTCAGTGGTCAACAAAGCCATGGCGACATTCTTATTCTTGAACATACATTACTTCTGGTGAAGAATGGACAATTTCGGAGTTCCATTATGCGGTTCACAGTGGCAGACTGTCAAGCTAAGATTTCCTAGCTCGATGACAGGGTCAGTAAGAAATAAGATGGAAGACACCATTTATGCCAAAAAACATAATTATCTCACCAAATTAGAGATAAATATATATGCAATATTAAAATATAATAAATCAAAACAACACATATTACAAGAGCTAAAAAATTAATTCTGTGTGTAAGCTTCTGAATTGATTCATGTTCCTTAGATTTTGACTCTGGTATTTAGTTCTATGGCTGTTAAAGATTGAGTAACAAAGCATCCTGTCAATGTAGGGCTACCTAAGATGTAGTAACTCTAATCATCTTATTATAGCCAATTTATGTCCGAGTGATGCCTCCAGGTGCATCTGCAGTTAACTCTACTTATGCCGCTAGGCTTTAGACTAAATGCAATTGGAATTTCCTTAAAATAATGACGTGCATGATAAAAGGTAAATGCCAGTAACAGCTAAAACAATTTCACAGGTGTTGAGATCTGTGGTTCTATTGTCGGTGTTGCTGTGTCTCAAGAGGGATTCTGTGAACATGTGGTAGTCACAGGTATGTGCAATTGTACAGACCTTGATGTACCACTCGCCCGGCCAAACAATAGGGCCACGATCGGCTGTATGCACACTGCCAACATGTGTCACATCGCAAACATACTCAAGTGTCTCACCAGCAGGCAGTGTTATGAGGTGAACGATGAAATGAGCACAGAAACTACAAGCCTATGAGTCTGAGTAGTCTAATATGACAAGCAAAAGACTGAATTCACAAGGAAATGTTCTGTTCAAAGACACTGGACACAAATTGAATTTTCCTTAGTTGAGAGAAGGCTATGTCTACTTAACTTGTACTTTTTTCTGAAATGCACTTAGGCAATGCATGCGGGGGAAACGGTGCACACAGTAACACCAACCTGGACCTGGCTAAGACATTTGATACAATATCCCACTCAGGTAAAGCTGACAAAATCAATGACTTGGCCATAAACCACTCCATATCTGACTGGATTGTAAGCGTTCTCACAGACGGGACTCAGGAAATCACGATTGTTACCATGTCCAGTAAATGACCATTTACAAGCTAGGTACCTCAGGGCTCCATGTTGAGATCACTCCTATTTGTCGTATACTTCTGAGACATAAAGTCTAAGCAAGTTTGCAGATGACTGGATAATTGGGACATATAACAGATTCTCCCATGACACAAACATCTTACAAGCAGGTTTACCACAACTAACTTGTTCCAAAGCCATGTACTATAACTCATTGGCAAGAAGTGCAATATAGTGCTTTTTGGCTAAATTACTATTCAGGCTAAGTACTCCTTCACTAAGAAATCCCTAACAGATGACACAGTATCCAAGAATCTGGGAACATATGTAGATAATAACATGGCCTTTAATCAACCTGTGTCCACAACAGTAGGACAATCATCCTATGTCGCCCAACTTAGAAGTTAGGGCATGGCATCCATGTCAAATGAAGTCATAGTCGCACCATTTTTTTACCTTATTAGACCGATCTTTGAGTATAATGCCCCCTTTCACATGTACCTGATCAGACTTATGCAACAGTTGGAATGCCCCCAAAGGGTGACATAAATAAGACTTGTTGGTGAGATAGATGTGCCTCACAGTATCTCCATGCTCTGTAACAGGATGCCCTTGATGCGAAGCAGAGTCTCTCCAACCTAACACCACTCTAAACATTCAGCTGTGGTACCACCTTTATCTTTTATCCAACCGGTGGATACTTTGTTATAAGAAAAGAGCAGTCCGGGTCTAAACTGTCTGCAAACACAAACACCTAAAGTTAACTTTGAGTATGTGTCTACCGGTATGAGCGAATATTCATTATCCCTGAGAGCACTCTGCTTTGGCTTGTAAGCAGCCCACCCCACCCGCACACACACACTCATCTTACATACTGCCAAAACTCCATCATTCCCCCACTCAACCACTACCACTGTACTACTATTCACACCACCACTCATGTCTCACCCTCACTCAGCTCCTCTCCCACCAATTCAAGAACCATCCCTATGCACCCCACACATATTCTATCCACTAAATTACTCAAACAAAAAGCATCCCTACAACTCTACATAGTAACCCTTCCACCATACCTATTACCCACAAAACGCATATTATACAATTTCCCTAGTAAACAAACACATTCAAAAACTGAGAAAACTAATAACCTCATGCATATCAAAACTAGCCCTAAGTGTAGACATCCATCCCAACACTGGCCCTACCATCTCCATCAACACTGCTCATAATCAGACTAGAAACCACAATTTCTCCCAAATCACAGCCAGTAGAAAGCCAAGTGACTTTCTTCTACTAAGCGTAAATATTAGAAGTATATCCAACTAGGTCCATGAAGTCCATGCCACCATATACTTGTACTCCCCAGATATAGTCATCCTGACAGAAACCTGGCTAAAACCTCCCATTAACAGTGAGCAAATCCTCCGTACCGGTTACGGCATACTGACAGTAGACTGGCAAAACAAGAAAGGAGGCGCTGTAGCTATAATATTTAAACAACTTCTAAACATCCAGATCTTAAATTCATCAGCTCCACAAATAGGCAATGAAAAAATAATATATACCAATCTCAAAATAAATGAAAACAAAACCATTAACATAATTGGATGCTACTTCCCACCAGGCCAAAACATCACTCTGGTAGAAAAACTCCTCAGCTGGCCTACCCACCATCTCCCACAAGAAACCATAATTGTAGGTGATTTCAATATTGACTGGCAATCCTGTTCTGGCAACCAGCCAACCCATCACTTCAACTTTCATGGCTTCACCCAACTAGTCCAGTCACCAACCAGGATAAATAAAAACTCCAACAAGCACACTAACCTGGACTGGGTACTAGTCAGTAAGAGTCCCCAGTCATATATAACAGGCAGTTTATCAGATAGCCTCAGTGATCACTCCCCAACATTCGTACTCAAAAAACACCTATACCAATCTAAACCTGTCATCTACCATGACTTACGTCAAAAAATAAACTTTAACCCACTCACATTCTTCTCATCCCTCAAAGAATGTAACTGGCATCCTCTGAAGTACCTCAGTCTTGATGACGCAGTGGAATTTATTAATACTACCTTCCTGAGGCTCCGTAATTAAAACGCCCACATAATACTTATAGGTAAGATGATGCCATCCATGTTCAAGGGAGTTATAGTTCCACTCTTTTCGGCCCTTATCATGGCCATCATGGAGTACAGTGCCCCCTGTGCCATGTATCTGAGCAGACACTTGCAACCATTGGAATACCCACAAACATTTCTCACCAGGAGAGTTCAGAGCATGAATACTCTGTCCTACACTGATCGCCTAAAGGCTCTGTCACTGTATTCAGTCCCCTGCAGACTGCTGATAGGGGATCTTTGCCTGACTTACAGGGCTTCATCAGACTCATCCCTGATGGGTCTGTTGCAAATGGGCAAAACAGACAGCACCAAAACACTAGATCCAGGAATCAGAACTTCACTTGTGACATAAGCAGGACAAGCTGGAAAGACACATGTGTGTCCCAAGGGATCCTCACGCTACAGAATAGGCTTCTCATCCATGTAAAACTGACCTTTTCCAAATGAAATTGTGACAACTGGATGGGAAATCATAAATTTACCCCCCATTCTCACTCGCATGTCCCTTATGGACAGAGACTGTCAATAAGAAAAGTATTATCCTAACACCTGCCCCAAAAATCCTTAGTTAACTCCCTACTAACATGCCCTCCCCCAGTATGGATGTTCATGACACTCGGGACCCAAATGGTTAGGGGTGAGCAGCTAGGCTTGTAAGGGCCCTAGTGGTCGGTAACCTAGTAACAACCTATGAATAGGGTTGCCACTTTTTCAAATGGCCAAAGTGGGACATTTTCAGGACAGACATCAGATTTTACAGGCAGACACATACCCACGGTCAGTACAAAGGATAGAACTTAAACTTTTTTGCCTAAATAAAAGTTTATTCTTGTAGCAGTTTAGTTGCTTATTCTGTTTCTTGTAACATTTAGGTATTTTAGATACAGAAATAACTATTTTATGCAACTATTACATAAAATATGGGACATAATTATGTCCTACAATCTCAGGACATTTGTCATTTTTAATATTTTTTGTCAGGACACAACTGCCCAAAGAGGGACTGTCCCTCGCAAAGTGGGACAGGTGGTAACCCTACCTATGAACCTGACTTACTTGATAGATAGTAAATTGACTCCCAATTACAACCTAGAAATTTCAGGTGAGTGGCTATATCTCCAGTTCTGACACCAGTGCAGTACCACAAAGCACTCCCCATGTCTAGTTATTAGTGCTACAGACAGCAACCCACTACCACTAGCATCAGAACTGAGGTACCTTTTTCTTACCAACAGTGCAGACTACAGCAGCAACATTTCTTAAAATAGCAAAGACAGTCAGCAGAGAGGGATAGACTAAGGCAGCCTGTACTGTGTTCAGACCTCCTCAATCTGGATGTTGAAAAATCTCTTAAACGTGGAGCCCCATCAGTTTTGGAATTGTCAAAAGAAAGCCCTTTAATGTTTCCTCAACAAAAAAAATCTCTGGTTTCAGTACCCCCAGATATTCTGATAGAGTAAAAAATCAGTTTCTCTACAAAGCATCCTACAAATCCCTGACAGAGTCATGTCCACTACAGTTCTCATGCTATGAATGACCTTGCACTTTAAGAACACCATCACAATGAAACTAGTAGTGAACCTGCACTATCACATAAATTATTCCAGATGGCATGACAAGTACCTTACCCAGTGCATTTCACATTTGTAAAATAGAATGACTTCACATATCAAGCAAAAACTATTTACCTTGCAACCTTTAAAACCAATGTGGATAACTATAAGAATTCAGGACAACATTTCAATCCTTGTACCTCTTTACACTCCCTTCTTCACTTACTTCCTTACTTCCATCAAATTCTGTTCCATGACTTTCTCTAAATATACCATAACCGTGTTTTTCCCTTACTTCATATTGCAATTCCTGTTTGTAATAGACTAACTTACCTGTATCAGTACTTCGTTCAGTTGTATTGCTTAGCTCCCTTTCCATATCTACCCCAATATTTTACCCAGATATCAAACTAAAGCAGAAAAAACAGACCGTCTCCATCATGAGTCTCAAAAACAGGAAATCAATAGCTGAACAAACAAATGGTCCCTTTCCTTCCCTACTTTTAAGAAAGAACTAAAAGCATATCTCTGGAAACAAGTAAAATGTAAATGCTTCATCAAATGTAAAGCCACATTGCATTAATATACTAAGTTGATCAACTAAGACAACAACCTCCAACTTAGTAAGAGGCCAAACACTTAGATTTTGCTATGAATTCTATTGATATAGTGTTGTACAAATCTTTATTTAATGTCAGTCCTACTATGCTATCTAGTCTTCAGTAATGTACTTTGCTCCTTTCATATACAATGCCACGTGTAATCTGCCTCACAATTTGTGTATATTCATATTTCTTTGTACAAATTTCTAATTTATTGTGTAAATTTACACCCTGTCTGAACCTGAAAAAGGTCCATGTAGTCCAGTGTTCTACATCAGTTAGCAAACTGATAAGATTCATCACGAGTGAGCATTTGTTTTCAGACAGATCTTCCTGTTTCTGTGAAACATGCTGTTCTTGGGCAATGAGTCCTGAGTTGAAGCTATTGTAGGCCATGCAGCCATCATAGAGGCTCTCATATTCATTTAGCACTGTAACAATGCCCATTATGACTGGACCTCATCATGAGAGTGGGAGTTCTGTTGTTGAATAACATAACAGTGCTTACATTATGGAGGTTGGGTGTGAGCCAGATGTGAACTGAAAATAAGCTACAAATACCTGGCGATAGTTTTGTGCCATCAGACAGCTATGACAGTCAGGGTGTGTCTGTTAATACCCTTGCCCAACAAAGAGAACATCCAGAGATAGATATGATACTGCTGACTTCACCACTGTCCTGGAAGTTATGGCTTCTAAGTGAAAATGTAGTAGAGACATGACTTAGCATATACTCTGAATATAACTGCTGACCATTGGATAGATTCATGTTTGGTCAGCATGTGTGTGACCGTGTCCACACTTATGGAAGACTGTCATATATGTGCTGGAGAGTAAGATATTGAGAACCTTAATGGAGGGGTGAATCACACAGCACATTTCAAATGCACCACCCTCTCACATCTTTAGTGCCTACTTCTGGGTATGAATTCCCCTAAATGTAGTCTTGGTCTCATGCCATCTGCCCAGTTGGATGTGAGTACATTATGCTTACTGAAACAGAGACTTTGGTCATTGTTGTCAGGGAACTGCAGGTTATGAACTGCCTTGTTCCATAGCCTCGACAGATGAATACCATTGCTATATTTGCTGAAAGAAATGTACAGCTTGTGGAAGAACTGAGGATATTGTCCATACTTGTTCAGGAAACAGCTAAA
The DNA here is from genome assembly GCF_019279795.1 of Protopterus annectens. Classification (NCBI taxonomy): domain Eukaryota; kingdom Metazoa; phylum Chordata; order Ceratodontiformes; family Protopteridae; genus Protopterus; species Protopterus annectens. The sequence goes on from NC_056727.1 coordinate 129,191,279, forward strand.
GACACTTGCCACATATTGGATATGTCATATGATCTTGCTAATATTGCTAGCCACATGGCTAAATCTGAGCATGACATGCCCACCCTTTCTCTGAATGTGGGAGTTATGGTGCATTGCTCAAGACAGATTCAGATAAATGTGCTCTTCTAACAACATTCACATGTGCTCATGATAGTGCTGTCTCCATATCTGTACTTTTGAATGATATGTATGCTCACACCTGTATAAGATCAGGGAGGATTAACCCTGAAAATTAGGAACCATGGTCACATGTTTCCCATTAATTTTCATAGTTTGTGTATGTCTAATGTGTCATGTTTGCTCAAAAAATCCCAAGATAGTGTGAACTGCTTGCCATGCTGTGTCTGCTACACCTTACATGGCAACACTATTTTACTAAGGGAATGTGTTGTGCTGTATTCTTCCCACTTCACCTACATAACTCTCTTACTGCTACATGTACTAACATGCAGATGGTTACATGATCACTATTTATTATTGCAGTGCATGTGTTATTTTTTTGGTGTACTCTTTTTGTAGTGTCTGATGTGGCATTTTAGTCAAGCCAAAGCAATGGGTAATATGGTTTAAATGCCATGCTACCTGGGAGGTACAGGGCTTGGAGCATCATTTTATTGTGGCCCTGACCACAGAGTGCATTAATGTTATATTCTTGTATTACATATGTATAATATACTGACATACAAATGTGTGTGGTTTGTGAGCTGTGCAGGTCCTGTCTCCCTCAAGTATGTGCAGTGCTCAGCTAGTATACATTGTTAAAAGTGATCCACTATATTGGCCTTGCTGAAATAATGGTCACTGAAGACTGACTTAACTTATCGTTTGATGTGCACCTGGCTTAACAGCATCACCTCACTGTGTCAATGTGCTGTGGTCTGTTCCATTCACTTAGAAGACATTTAGCCAGCTACAGCATATGCATCTTTGGTGGTTAGGCACATAACCTTTCCCATGCTCAGTGCCCTGAGCAATACTGCCTATTATGCCGATTAATGTTCTGCTTCTGTATGCATGTTATGTCAAATGTTCTGTGTTGTTCACACAGAAACTGGTAGAATCTGACTGCATTTATTGTCTGGGCTAAAGCTAACCTTGCACCATTGTTTTTCTTTTGGCATGTTACTAAGTTGATGGCCTTTGGCCATATGTCCATCACTAAAGTACATCACTGCTGGGGATGCCACCATAAGGTACTTGGTATGAGATATGATATGGTTGGCATTTGTTCATTACTGTCAGCTTCTTCTGCACTCTGTTTAACCATGGTACTTGGTCAGGATCCCCATCCCCATCCCCATAGTTGCCCTGTGCAGCATGATTGAAAAAGCTAAAACTGTTCTCTGTTGCATACTGTCTTCTCAGAGGCAATCTCTGTCTAACGTACAGAGCCATGTCCAACCCAGAATTGTTAAACATGCTCCATCTTAGCAAAACCAAATCTACTCGAGCTACACGCTCTAGGGATATAAACCTCAACACAACAATGAATAGAACATGCTGGAGGGATAGATTCCCTTCGCAGAGACTTCCCTTACTATGGAACAGGGTCCCGATCTACATAAGACAGAGCCCCTCATTATCACTGTTCAAGAGGAACCTTGATGAGTGGATGGGTAACAGAAAGTTCAGACCGGGGATCACACCAACAGCACTACTAGATAGGGGTCAAGGGTACTAGCTGCTAGTACAAGGGTCTAGGGAACTACTAAAGGGGAGGTGAATACCGCTGGCATTGGCTGGGCTAATATATGCCTTTGGGCAGATAGCCCAGTACCAACCTATGAACCTATGAACCTATGATTGTGGCATCTGTGGTGTCTGCAGTACAGAAGCAAGTTTTTAGCATGTTACTTAACAGGATTATACAACTTGCTTTGCTGGGACTATATGACAGGGTTTTTCCTGAGTTTATGACCTCTGCAGAATGCCTCAAAGCTTCATGTCTGATATCTCTGTCATACACTCTCCTATGGCAGGAACTCTGATTAGCCTTTTAAGTTCCTAACAACCCTGTCTTGTGTAACCTTTTTCATGTTCACAAACCCCACATAGCCATAAACACCTGTATAAAAGAACTTAACTGCTACCACAAAATAAATAGACTCTGCTGATGAAATAGCTGTGTCTCACAATCCTCTGGACTAGGCTTGCATTTTGTATTAAGCAAAGTAGCTCTTTAACCCTATTTAAATACTTTAATGAATGGATGACAAATTCCTGGAAAATCTCCACAATCCCTTATGGATGCTGGTAACTAAAAAGAGAATTGTGGTGACTGAGCTACAAACAATCTTCCCAATCAGCCTAGTTATGAACATAGATGTGGCTGAGACACTGGAATAACTGATGTAACTATTCATGTATCCGGTCTACAGCAACCTTTGTCAGGGCATGGGCAATGTTGCATGCTTTCTCTTCTGTTGTCCATGAATGCTTTATGGATGTCACCAGTCAATGTTGCAGGGGTATCCAGCATGGTCTGTGAGAATATGAAAGTTGACATAGTATAGTCTGTTCATTTGTATATGCAGTTTTACCAGTTTATGCTTTGACTATTCCCCATCCCAAACGCCGGTGTGATACCACATGTCCAGTTGCTCAAGCATAACCACATATATGCCAAGTAATGAATGCATGGCAAAGGCAGCTAACCTGACAGACATATGCATGATGTGGACAGCCAGGATGGCAGACCATGTCTTTTGTGATCATACATTCGGCTTTAACTACAGGTTGGTGGTAGATGCCATAGTGTTTCATGCAACAGCTGATGTAGTTTACCCCATTAAGATCAGTATGCCAGTATCAGCACATGCATACAGTCTATGGTCACAAGTATGTCTAGTATACTTACAGCCCTGTGAATATTACTCCTGATATGTTTCAGGGAAATTTCTGTAATCAGTAGTGTTGTATACCATAACATCTATGAATGTGTTAAATATGTCGAACGATAAGGCTTGTAGCAGTCACGTAGCATAGTTATTTGTCTTTTGTAAGGTGTTCATCATCAACCTGCACACTGATACAGACACATTTTGTCTCTAAAGGGATGGCCTGGATATGACCATCATGTGGTTCCAGGAGCGGCCTTAGGTCAACTGGTGCCCTAGGCAAAAGTGCTCCATGGCACCCCCCACCACACTAACCAGTGGCCCCATCCTGGTCTACCTACACTAAATAAATACTAGAAAAGTGCCCCTGCTAGATTGGTGCCCTAGGCAGCCGCCTAGTTGGCCTATGCCTAAGGCCGGCTAGTGTGGTTCTTTTCTTTGCCTGCATAGTCTACATCCTGCCATATGTCCTTGTCAGCCTTGGTATGGTTAAATATCTCCTGAGGTGCTAGGCTGTGGGGCATACCACACGTGTGCCTTCTGTAGAATATTCTAATGCACTGCTCTTTGATTTGCTGCATTATGCAGTGGGACAATATTTACAGCATTAGTGGTTGTTTGCATTGTATGCAGTGTTTTCTCTACAAGCTATCACTAATGCAAATGATGAAATGTTTGGAATCCTTGCTTACTTTTTATTGTAGCTTGGCAGAACTCAGCATCATTTTTAGTAGGAGGATTATATGAGTTGTTTTACTGTATTTTCTTAATCAAATTTTCAGTGTGTGCTCTTATGCTAATTTATTTATTTATTTATTTTACATTTGTTGACCAGGATAGTCCATTTGGATATATGTCCATTTTCAGTGGAGGCCCAGGGAGTCAAGCTCCACATACCAAAAAAGAGACAGTACATACATCACTGAGTGGTAAAGTCAGGCAGACATGTTTAGAAAAATATAGACAAAGAATACAGGCAGCTATCAATATACACAATGTGCAGACTTACATCTGATTGGCAGAGACATATCAGAAAATGTGAACATAGAATACAATCAGATCTCATAATTCACAATGCTTAGACATTCAAATGCTATGAGTCATAGATACTTGGCTAAACAGCAGGTTGGGTAGCAAGACCTGTATTAGTGAAGTTGTTAGTCAGGTTTAGAACAAGAGCACAGCCAATGAGATGTGAGGTATTTTTTGAGTTCTCTTTTAAATAGGGGTAGTGAGGTTTCCTTGGTAACGGTAGTAAGGAGTAGATTCCAGATTTTACTAGTTGAGTTGGCAAATATAACCTCACCTGCAGAGTTGATGGATTTTTGGGTCAGTATCAATAGTTTATCAGTTGAGCATAATGGCCTGGGGACATTATGAGGGGTGAGAATATTTTTGAGGGTAGGGGTGTTATCAGGTTGATGGAGTATTTTATGTGCTACTTACTATAAGCTGGTTGAACTGTAGAAGGATAGGATACTCTAGCCATCCCAGTGCTTTGAGGTTCTGGCAATGGTGGGTCCTAAAAGCCATGCCAGTAATGAATCTGGCTATATGATTGTAACATCCTGATAATTTGTTGAGATTGGTTTTGGATAGGTTGGTGAGTACAGGGGAGGCATACATAAGGGTAGAGAGGAGGTGTGATCTAGCAATAGCTACCCTAGCTAGGGGGGGGGGTGAGCAAAGGTTTGGCTCTGTACAGGGAGCCAAGTTTTTTGTTGACAGACTTAATAGGGTGATTTACATGTTTATTTAATGTTGTTGTCTATTATTACGCCTAGAAGCTTTCTATGGTCATCAGGGGAGGTAATGGTGTCATTGCTAAATTTGATGTTGAAGGAAGGAGGAGAAATTCTATGGTTATGGGAGAAAAGTAGTAGCTTGGTTTTGTTAGGATTTAGAAGCAGGAGGCAATTAGCTAGCCATGTTTCTACCATGCTGAAAGTGGTCTGGGTGAGGGTTAGAAGTTGTGTGGGAGCGGAGGCAGAGCATATTAGCATTGAGTCATCTGCATATTGGATGCAGGTGGCTCTTGGGATGGTGATGTGCAGATCATTTATAAAGATAGAAAAAAGAAGGGGACCTAGTATGGACCCTTGTGGGACACCTAGGGTTAGAGGAAGTTGGGATGACAGCTTGTTCTGCCATAAGACAGCCTGCTGTCTACCATTTAGGTAGGAGTGAAACCATTGTATTGCATGTTGGTCTAAACCGATGGTTTGTAGGGTATTGAGCAGTAGCTGATGGTTGACCATATCAAAAGCATTTGAGAGATCTAGGAAGAGTGCTGAAGATAGTTTGTTGTTGTTATGAAGAAGATTGATGACTTTAGAGAAAGATAGAAGAGCCATGGTGGTACTGTGGAATGGCCTAAAGCCGTGCTGAGAGTCAGCGAACTTTCTGTTTTGAATAAAAAAGTGCATGATTTGTTTGTGTATGCATCTTTCCATGATTTTAGCTAGTAGTGAAATAATGGCTATAGGTCTAAAGTTAGATAATTCTGTGGAATTTCCTCCTTTATGGAGAGATATAACGTGATATTTTCCATATTGCTGGGATGGATCCTTCTGAGATGGATTTGTGGATCAGAATAGAAATGGGAAGTCCTATGGCATCAACTGCTTTTTGAAGATATTCAGCTGGGAGGTGGTCGGCAGCTAGTGTAGTAGGTTTTAGCTTTTTGAGTAAGGTCCAGATCAGGTTGGTAGGTATGGTTTGAAATGTAAAGGTGGGTTGGGTGCTGGGTAGATCAGGGCTAGATGTGCCAGAGATAGTGTTTGTGTCCGATGGAGTTAGATGGGTAGCTAGAGACTGGATAGTTTCAGTAAAGAAGGAGTTGAAGTTAATCATTGCAGTCTTATATTTTACTTGCAAGGGTTTTACGAATTTCACACAAATTCTACAAGTTGATGTTAACTCCACTAGGTACCACCTGAATCATGTCAAGTATATGTCAGAGCAGGTATTTACAGAAGCATAAAATGCAATATTACTTAACTATATGCAATTTCTATAAACACTAGTTTGAAGGAAAAGTCATGATAATGACTTCCTTGGGGTTGGGAGTGAGCCCTGAGGTGTGCCAGTATAGCAATAACCCACGCCTGGGTGTGGGTAATGCTGGATTTACCCACGGTTGGTGTGGTTTGGTCACGAGGGCGGCCGGTGACCAAACAAAGCCAACCATGGGTAAATCCAGCATTACCACCAGAAGTGAGTTATTGCTATTATAATGACATTATTTAAGAAAAAAAATAATTAATTTTCTTAAATAATGGCATTGTATAATGCCTCCTTGCTGCCCTTCCACAGCTGTCTGGTATTCTGCGGCAGTTTTGATGTACTGTGCATGCGTATGCCTACGCAGTACATCAGAGCTGTGGGCAAAAGCAATGGAGAAAGCAAGATCTCCGTTGCTTTTTGCAAACTGTTTCACTATGTTACATGGGTTTAACATAGCGAGACAGCTTTAAAACAAGCAACAAAGCCGTTGCTTTCTTTAAAGCTGTCGCGCTATTTTAAACCCATTTAACATAGCGAAACAGTTTGTAAAAAGAAACTGTTTCGCTATGTTAAATGGGTTTAACATAGCGAGACAGCTTTAACAAAAGCAACGGAGCCGTTGCTTTTTTTAAAGCTGTCTCGTTATGTTAAACCCATTTAACATAGTGAAACAGTTTGTAAAAAGCAAGATCTCCGTTGCTTTTTACAAACTGTCTCGCTATGTTAAACGAGTTTAACATAGCGAGATAGTGTGAAGCAACTGAGATCTTGCATTCTCCGTTCTGTAAAAAAAAAAATAGTTATAGTAATGGAAAAAGTCCGGGCGATCGGACCTTTTTCCATTACTATAACTCTGATTTACAACGTGCACGCTGACCAATCAGCGTGCACGTTTTTTGAATATTAATAGGGGGTCATTGTATAATGCAGCATAATTACTGTAATTATCTGGCTTATAAGAAGTATCCCAGTTAAATTGGCTCTGTGACTCAGTGTCATTTGCAGTCATTTCTAAAATGTTTGCCTCATACTTCAGCTGACCAAATGTCATAAATTTCACCAATGTTTTATTCGGTTGTAATGAATGAGAAGGCTACAACAGAAGAGGAGTACCATCTTTTACACTTCTCACTGTGTTACTCTGTCTCCCTAAAGCAAGCAACTGAAAAAATATTTTAATGTTGTAACTAACTTTTTGTGTGGTATTTTTTCTTGTATTTATACAATATTTTGTTCCTCCAGGTTTTCAGGTGGAACGGAAAGACTTTTGACTTTCATCACAGCTTGCTGACAGTAGGAGCAACAGGCCTAGCCTTGTTTACCAGAGGAAGCATCCTTTATCTTGCTGTCTCCCAGAGTGGCACAAACCAAAGCTCAGTTGTCTACCAGTGGAACAGTGGGCAGTTCAGGAATCCACAAGGGCTGCCAGTTACTAAAGCAACCCATGCTGTGTCCTTTACTTCTGGACTCGACATTTATTTACTGTTTGCCAGCGCTGATGAAGAAGGTACAAATAATAGAGCTGTTTGGTTTGCTTAGTGCTGTGAAGTTTTGGAAATGGAGTGATTCAGTAAAAACAGTGCAAAGGGCCAAGTGATGTAACAAGAGAGAAGCACAACAATTTGTTACATGTAGCATTGCTTGATTAATGGGAGTAACTGAAAGCTGATGCACAGTGCAAAGTAGCAGAATGTTTAACACAGGTGTGTTTTTTAAAACCTATGAAAAAAATTATACCTTTAGAGTTGGCAGCGTTATAGAGTCATATCTGAGATACTATGGTTTTCTTGAGCAAAGGCCAGAAGCTCTGTCTTCTCAGTTTTCCTGAGCAAAGCTTAGGTCTAAGTTCCCCCTTTGAAATACTTTCTCTTAATGAAACTACAGATAGTTGCTGCAGGCTGAAAAAGAACATAAATGGCTATAACCCATGAAATAGAACATTGTAAAATACAAATAACTTAAATCTTACAAACCTTGCACCACACTGGCACAACTGTGCAAACAGAATTAATAGCAGCCCTGGCCATGGGAAGTGTGACTAAACAGTTCAGCACACTGCATGACTAAAGCAGATGGATGAATGGAAAGGTAATGCACTTTTACCTAGGTTTGTCAGAGCTGATGAACATCATAAAAAGAATAAGTATAGTAGAGAGTTTGGGTGTAAGGGCCATGACATTAAGGAGTATAGGGGGTGAGGCTCCCTGCAAAAGAAAACACAATAACAACTTTGCAGTAAGTTTCAGTTTTCATTGTTTCATAAGTTTCATGCTAGTGGTTGCATGAGGGGTGACCTTTCATCCCACAGCCAGCGACCTACATTAGAATATGGTTTGTGGAATGGAGTGGTTTGTTAAGGTGGTGGTGGTAAGTGGTGGTAATCAGATGCCAAAGAAATTACTCAGTGTGCACTCACCTCAGTACTAGGCTAGCTATCCTCAGCTTGTTTATAAGGAAGATTTCAAAGAAACTGCAAGAGAAGGTGTATGTGTACCTTTCGAGTTCTGTCTTATGGTGAATGTTCGTGAGGACCTACATGGTGAGAAGTTGTTTGGGGAGACAGTGACTGCCCATGAACAGAGAATGACCTTCCTATTTGCATACTTAAATTTTATTGGTTGAGATGACCCCATAAGTCCCAAGCACAAGAATCAATTCCCTATATTATTCTGTTTTATTTTGATAAATACCATGAGATCAGTGGTGCCCCGGTTTAACATTTGCTCCAAAGGAGAGCATCAATGGTTTACGGCCTTCACCTCAGAGATGCATTGCAGTCTCTTTACTAAAATATTCCTGAAACAGAACTCACAGCCTTTTGAGATGTTCAGTATTAAAGGTGATTATTCTACCTGCTGAACCACAGACAGTGTTATGTCTGCAAATGTCTGTCATCTCAGCAATTGATATTTTGTAAAACTGAGCAGTTGGACACTTTATTTCACTGCTTTGTAAAGTCATCTAATACACCGCAATCTGTCTATAGGACAGTTGTTAGAAGAAACCTCAGGGGATGAAGGTAAACAGAATGGAAGAACACAGCTTCTGTTCTAGTTAGGACAGTGAGCAACAGCTAGAGAAATGCTGGCCTAGAAGTTTTATCCACTTCTTCTAAAGATTGCAGATGCCTAGAGCAGTGCATTGTTTCTTAAACAGTGCATTTTGATTAACTTCCAATTCTTGTGTGATACATTGCCATTTATTTTCCTGAAACTAGAGATAAGGTAACAGCATTTTGTAACCTGAATCCATGGTGCAGTAGCTGGCTTCATTGTTTCATGAGTTATATCAACAAAATTCTTCAGTCCATTCTCCTGGAATATGAATTTATCATCTCTGAAT